>NW_021681293.1:4401-42673 GCF_001412515.2 Diachasma alloeum | reverse complement strand
TCTCTCTCTCTCTCTCTCTCTCTCTCTCTCTCAGAATAAGAATATGTTCTTTCCATTTTTTTTCTTGATTCCTTGCCAATGAAGGTAAATTCGTATATTCTTTAAAAAGAATAATTTTGCTTTAAGAAAAATTCGAGTCTTTTTCTGGTCAATATAAAGTTATTACTCAAAATTAACATAATAAGCTGTCTTCTCTAAAATCATTTATATTTGATTATTGAATACACTTGAATCCAATTATATATCCACAATCGTTTCAATTGACAGATGTGCATACCACTTTAAAGGCAAGCAATCCACACTACACAAAAATAATTATTTAACTGCCCGGCGGGAAAATTAAAGGTATATCAAATAAACATACTTCTAATTTTCCGTTTCTAACACCCCACTCTACAGCATCTCTGCTCCCCACTCACAGCACTGCTAAACAAGGATAGTTAGGAACCGGGAGTATCTCTCTCTGGCTAAACCTATACAGCTTCCCTATTGCAGTCTAAGTATAATACGTCTATGGATAAAGATAGTTTGTCAGGTTATGATTTATGTTTGGTATCTGATAGAACTGCTATTTCTCAAAAATTGTGCGATCAACTCTTAAATATATGTAGAGAGATAAATTTAAAAACAAAACATTGTTACGTATTTGCCCTCTCCCTCCCTCTCAACCACCTTCATGTATGATCATCTCTTTCGTTCCCTTTATTCTTTTGATCTTGATCTAGAGTCAGCGGACGTGTCATTTTATTTTATTGTATCTTCTACTATTCTTTTCGCTCCAAACTTATTTAATAAACTCTTTACTTGATTAATCGCATGTAATCCAACATTGGCCATTTACACGGCAATGCTGATGCTCTTTCACGACGTCCGTGTTCATGTGAACGCTGTGAAAAAGCTAATTTCCATGAGAATTGTGGGCAGAAATTGGTTTTTCAAACTCAATATTTGATAGATCACGAATTTGATTGGGTTCCATTACAGAATGCCGATAGAAATCTTAAAGTTATTATCCGATTTTTGGAAAAAAAGTAGCGACCGTATTGGTCCAAAATTTCTCATCTCGGACCTGAATTTAAAATTTACTTACTATATTGAGATTTTCTTGCAATTAGAAACAATATCCTTCTTCGTCGCTGGGAGTCACCTGATAAAACAAAATTAGTTTTTCAGTTCATAGTCCCGAAACATACAATTTCGAAAATTCTTTCCATCGCACATGACTCTTCTGCTGGTGGTCATTTTGGAATTAATAAAACCCTGAATAAAATCCGAGAGAAATTCTATTAGGCTACTTGTAAATTTGATGTAGAGAATTGGTGTAAAATATGTCGGATTTGTTTTGCTAAAGCAGGTCCTCATTTAAAAACCAAGGGAGAACTCCAAATTTACAATGTTGGTTTCCCTTTCGAAAGAATTGCAGTCGATATTTTAGGACCATTTCCTAAATCTTCCTCTGGAAATCGCTGCATTCTTGTAATTACAGATTATTTCTCTAGATGGCCTGCATCAATTCCAATTCCAGACCATCAGATTATAACTGTTGCAGAAGCTTTGATCCGTGAAGTCATTTCTCGTTTTGGTGTTCCCCTTGAAATACACTCGGATCAGGGCTGAAATTTCAAATCGTCCTTTTTCAAGGAGATTATGGGCTTATTAGGGATCCATAAAACTAGAACAACTCCTCTTCATCCTCAATCAAATGGTTTGGTGGAACGACTCAATAGGACTTTAGTTACTTATTTTGCAAAATATGTAAATTTCCCTCAAAGAGATTGGCAGAAGTGGATCCCATTTTTTCTATTAGCCTATTGTTCGTCCAAATACGATACTACTCAATTCTCACCTGTCATGTTGATGATGGGTCGCGAGCTCAGAAGCCCATTGGATTTGGTTTGAGGAATTCCACTTCATAACGACTATAACAATCTTTCAGATTACGTAATCGAATTGAGGGATAGATTAGATTTAATTCATGATCAAACTCGGAATCATTGTGAATTTAAAAGTGATCAGATGAAATCACGTTTTGATTTGAAAACCCATATGTTGTCCTTTATTCCAGGATAACAAGTATGGTTTTTTAATCCTAGGAGGATCAAAGGGAAATAGCCTAAACTACAAAGGAACTGGGATGGTCCATTTATAATCAAGGAAAAATTAAACGAAGTAGTTTATCGAATCTAAAAATCCACCCATTCCAAATTGAAGGTCGTTCATGTGAACTGCCTTGCTCCGTTTTATGAATAATTACTTTGTCCAGATATTGGCATCATTACAATAATCCTGATTTCAGTTGATGGCTACAACTGACTTCAGAAAGTTTATTATTTTCAATTGTTTATTCCCGGGAAGATGAACAATGGCATTGAGTTACCATGGAATACATGTCAACAATTAATACCTGATGCGAATATTTGGATTGATAATTGCTTGTTTTCCCCCTTTCCAATATCCAGTTGAACAATTAAAGTCTGCCGATCCGAACCTTTCTTTTCCTAGTTTGAATCCTCAACTTCCTTTCATTCGTTCCTAGGAAACTTGAGACACTAATACTGGACTTGTGAACTTCGACACATCATCTCAGAAGAAAGAAGAAAACTTCAAGATCAATTTAATTATTTCGAGTCAAACCTTCTGTCTTTTTGTTATTTTCTATCTGGATTTTTGAAAGAGAGTTGAATTAAAAGCCCTAGATAATTGGAGTATTATTTTAGCTAGCGACTACTTGAAATCTCACTACAATTGCCTTAACAGGCGCGTTGTTGTCGGGGCGACAACTTTTCAAGAGAGGGAGTAGTGTTACGTATTTACCCTTTTCCTCCCTCTCAACCACCTTCATGTATGATCGTCTCTATCTTTCCCGTTATTCTTTTGATCTTGATCTATAGTCCGTGAACGTATCATTTTATTTTATTGTATCTTTTACTATTCTTTTGGCTCCAAACCTATTTAATAAACTCTTTATTTCATTAACCGCGTGGAACTCAACAATATGGATTTTTCCTCGAGTAATAACACAAAATGTTTTTAGTTTCGTGGGGGACAATGCTGTGAATTACGTTACGGTAAGATACGAGGAACAAGGAAACACTTTTGTAATTATTCCAAAAAAACAGTAATATCTTCAAAAATAAAAAACAATGTTTTTATAAAAATATCTATCAAATGAACATTTTGTTTGGCTGTTCTTGAAAGGTTATCCATCCATTTCACCAAAAAATCCCCGTAAAAAATCAAAAAAAAATTGAATGGAAGAAAAAACACAACTCTGCAAATCGTGAATAAATGATCAAAAGGTGGTAGAAACAATGAATCCAGAGTAGAACTGTCTGTTTCCCTTCAATTATCAATTGAAAGGATGTTCCATCTTGGGAAAAAATAAATAAGCTCAATTAAAAAAAACAACTATCTCATGATATGAAAACAATTCCTTGTTTGTTTTTAAAAAGTGAGTGAAATCTCCTTTAAAAAAAACAAAAGTTTTTGTAAAAATAACTGCGTCAAGAATAAGCTTTGTTTGGTTTTCACTGGAAGGTGGACATTTCTGAAAAATACCAATAAATAAAAAAGAAAGCCAAGTCAGAAACGTCAAAACAATGGGCGGCGAACACGGCTCGGATTTCTGTCAGAAAAAGTTTTCAATAGAAGAAGGATTTTTAAAAATTTCTCCATAAAATAAAAATGCATTAGGAGCAGGACCAACATTCTTAGCGTGGATTTCTTCTACTCACTGTCTACATCAATCTAGCCCTCCATAGCTGATTCACGGTAACACGTCTAAACTCCACGGCGTCATTTCAGCACAACACGTCAATTCAACATTTTCATTTTCTACCAAAAATATTTCATCATTCGGTTTTTCCATCATAGTTAATTTCAACATTAATTTATTTGAACATATCATTTTATTTTTCATAAAAAATACATCTAAGTAAATTATTAAGTAAACGTGATTATATACATTTGATCAGCGCGAGTGAATATATTCCATGGGTTTATCATTTGGGTTGGGTTGGTTTCGTTTGTTTTTTCGTATTGGTGTCTATATATTTATATTTCAAATGTATATGGGTTGGATGCTATGAAGATAGCTGGGAGTTTTATTGCCTTTTCCTTTGGATGCCCAATGGTGATATTTTCGATGTGTTTGTTGACATCCAGAGTACATGTAATGGTGTTTTTGTTTGATTTGTGTTGATTATTATGCATGTTTAAATTGTGTTGTGATGAGTTTCATTGTGTTGACTTTGTTGGTGTTCAATTTGTTGTGTGTTGAAATGTCGTGTGTTGAATTGACGTGTTGAGTTTGTTTTGTGAGATATAGACATGGAACCCTGATCCACGCCAAGGACGTTCCTGCTCCTACTGATTTTTTATTTTATGGAGGATTACAAAGAATCCTTTTTCTATGGAGAACTATTTTTCTTATAGAAATCCAATGGTGTACTGCACCCATTTATTTGATACTAGGGGGCTACGCCCCCTGCTCGCTCCGCTCGCCAACCCCGGGGGGACTTCGCCCCCCCCCGCTCGCTTCGCTCGCTCCCCCCTCCCGGTGTGACCGAGTGAGTGTGACCGGGGTTTTCCCGATAGCTCTATACATACTTTACCATAAGAGGCCACAAATGTATAATTCCCCCCCATATATAGGCACCCCCCCTATATGGACATCCCTCATATATATAGGTACCCGCCCATATATGGGCACCCCCCCGTATATGGGAACAACCCCATATATGGGCACCCCCTACATATGGGCACCACCCCATATATATAAGCACACCGCCCATATATATAGGCACCCTCCATATATGAACACCCCCATATATGGGCATATCCCATATATGAACACCCCCATATATGGGCATATCCCATATATGCCCCCCATATATGGGCACCCCCCCATATATGGGCACCCTCCATATAGGGACACTCCCCCTATATATGGGCACCCCCCATATATGGGTGCCCCTCTATATATAGGCATCCACCCATATATGGGCAGTCCCCTTAGAACCGCCATGACCCTTTTGACCCTTATTAACCCTATGCCCTTCGTGACCCTTAGCACTCCTATGACCGTCGTAACCCTTAGCACTCCTATGACCCTCGTGATCCTTAGCACTCCTATGACCCTCGTCATCCTTAGCACTCCTATGACCCTCGTGATCCTTAGAACCTCTATGACATTTAGAACCCCTATGACCCCTGTGACCTTTGAGACCCTTGTGACTCTTATGACCCTTAGCCCCTCTATGACCCTTATGACCCTTAGCACCTCTATGACCTTCGTGATCCGTAAGAGCCTTAGTACATTTATGACCTCCGTGGCCCTCATAACTCTTAGCCCCTCTATGACCCCTATAACCCTTAGGGCCCCTATGACCCTTGAGACCCTCCAGGGATGGGGACGTCCCCTGAAACCCTGAAGCCCCCGCTGGCTTCGCTCGTTCCCGGCTCCCGGTGTGACCGAATGGGTGTGACCGGGAGCGTTTTTCCGATAGCTCTATAAATACTTTACCATAAGAGGCCACATACCTATAATTCCCCCATATATGGGCACCCCCCCCATAAATGGGCACCACCATATGTAGGCACCCCCCTCTGTGGGTAACCCCATATATATAGGTACCCCCCACATATGGGCACCCTCCCCCTATATGAGTACCCCCTACATATGGGCACCCCCCCATATATGGGCACCCCCCATATATGGGCCGGATCAAGCGTCGCCTGAATTTTNGTCCGTGTGACCGCAGCGGTGTGACCGTACCCATAAACATCTTCCATATGAGCACCCCCTAAAATATCGATATCCCCTTTATCACCACCCGCTGATATAGACATCCCTTATAAATACAGGCACCTCCCCATATAGGAACCCCCGTATAGGCACCCAGCGTCCCCTGAATTTGAGCGTCCCCTGAATTTTAGCGTCCCCTGAACTTGAGCGTCCCCTGAATTTTTCGCCTTATTTTTTTATTTATATAGAGAGATGAGATTCCTGACTTGGCTTTCTTTTTTATTTATTTGTATTTTCCTAAAATGTCCACTTTGCAGTGAAAATCAAACAAAACTTTTTCTTTGCGCAGTTTTTTTACGAAAACCTTTGTTTTTTATATCTATAGATATTGATTTTTCAATGTAACTTATTCTGTTGGGTTTTTTTTTCTAGAAGAATTCCTGTGAATGTTATTTCCTTCTATTTTTCTTCGATATTTATCATGGAAAATATGACAACAAAGTGGGAAAGATATAAAAAACTTACGCCCCAGAATTCCTATTGAAAAATCCAAATCTATTGATTTTTTTCCATTGAATATCTGCTAACAAAATGACACGGTAAACTTGCATAATCTTCTATAGTAACTGCGGACAAAACAAATAGAATTTTTCAATAGAATTCTAAGAGAACTTCCGGAGAATTTTTGTAGAATTCCAATAGGAATTCAGTAGAATTTCTCCGAGAAAGCTTTAGGTTATTCTATTAATTCTTGATCTATTAAAAAGCCATTTATTAAAAGGAATCGGGACAACAGACAATGAAGTAGGTCGATACAAATAAAACGAGAAAAAAAATGAAGATGAAAACAAAAGCAAATCTCACGTTAGAGGTGATGGAAAAAAACGATACATACATAATGAAATACATTCTGAAGACAAAAATAGATAGAGGGAATAATAGAGGGAATAATATTATGATTAGATAATCATAATATTATTCCCTCTTCGAAGAAAACATTATCGTTCCGACAATCAGACAAAGCCATTATGGGCAACTAAAATATCAAGACGAAAAATACAGAAGAAAATAGGAATTGAATCAGCAATCTCTACAAAATAGAAAGAAATACGTTAATAACAACAAGCAGGGGTTCGAACCTTTTTGTCCGAAGCCATCTGACCATTACTTTATGTGTAATAAATCCTTTTATTCCTTTCATTTCTACCAATTCCATTGGTAGTAAGCTTCCGAATGGAATAGAAGGCATTCGGATAGAAGGCATCGAAACAAATATTTTGAAAAAAAAAATTGAAATCGGTTGCATAGTTTTTAAGCTATTGCACATAAAAGGTTTTCGGAGAAAGTCGAATATCTCGGAAACTACCCAGGCGATTGAGCTTATTTTCAATAGGAAGGATTGCTATCATGAGAGGAAGGTTCTTTCCAAATTTCAAGTTGATATCTCACTTTTTGCATAAGCTAACGTGATTACAAGGATTTTTATGAAAAAACAGAAAAACGGAAATATCTCGTAAACTTTGTTTGCCCGGCCGTATATATTTTGATAGATTCTGATGAAAGGCATCGAAGCTTTACATTTTGCGTCCCCGTTGATGCAAGTACCCTAATCCCTCATTTCAGGTACTATTAATTAATTGAGGTTGTTCTCCTGTGACGGAATTTTAGAGAATTCCGCCACCTGCACACAACTTCATCGTAGAATTAAGTAAATCGTAAGAGTAGGTAAATGTGAAATTATTTTGATCTTTTCCGAGAGAGAGACGCTATTTCTTTAATCCCAAAAAGTTCGCACCCCTACCGAAGGGTATGCAACACCCGTTTTAGCTCCAGCTCGCAGAAACCGGTCTCGCGAAAACAACGTTCAATTTCAATAAATAATTAAATTCACTTGTCGATACACATTAAAAATGAGTAAAAAGTTGTGACCAGATTATTTTCTTTATTCAATTATGGTATTAATTAGGGAAGATGAGAGGGCTTGAAAATAATCTAATTACCGGGGGAAATTCTGAGAACAATATATTGAGTATATTTAAGAACCAATTCGAATACACTAAATTATCACAAGATTTACCAGCCTTTTAATCTTTATCTAGGGAGTGGGTAAGGCTAATCGTAACGTTGACAATCTTTCGGGGAAGACTCTACTCGCACTCTGAAGCACAGATAAAAAAGGGAGAGGGGAAAATGGCGTGTGTCTCGCGGTTGACTCGACTTATTACATTATCGTGCAAGATTCTACGGGAAAAAAGGGACAAAAGAAAAGTGTTGGCTCACCGTTGGGGGGATGAATTATTATACACGGGTGAATCTTGAACTGTAGGAGAATTGAGAAAGGGAAAAAATGGACGGCGACTTACAGCACGTGGCGACGGGATGAATCTCTCTTCAACGGGTTCAGCTAGACAGGGGTGAAACTATCACCAGGACTGTGGGCCTCCTTCCACAAGGATGTCTAACACTTTGGCAGGAATCGTGGGCTGCACAATGATCTCGGGTAATGATGTATTCCTGGGCTCTTAATCTCCAATGATTTCACGGGTTTTTTCTCTCACTAATAATTTGCACGTGGCGAACTGTAGGACTGCTGCAGAACGAGTGGCGCGTGCTGGTCAGTTTTCGGGCTTCGTCCGCCTCCGTGTTCCTTCTTCGTCCTCTCTCGGAGACACTTCTAGGGCTTGCGGGGTGCGGTGAAGGAGGTCCCAGGGCTGGCGCGTGGCTACAAGTGGTTGGGCCATTTGTGCTCCATCCTTTTCCTTGCTTAAAATATTTCTTGGAGTGGGTGTGACGAAATAATATAAGGAGTATTTAGGGGGCTTTTTGTATAATGGGGGGGGGGGGGGGTTTTTCACCTCGTCACAAAGTAAAATCTCCGGTTCAAGTAATATTAAAGTTTTTGTTCTCTTTTAGTTTCAGTTACTTTTCTGGTTTATTTCGGATTTTAGGGGATTAATTTTTGGTTCTACGGTTGAGGAAAAATTTACAGTAATTGTATTTTCCTAGTTATATTTTTGTATTTAAAATCTCGCGGATCCTGAGAGGGACGATGATCCACCGTGGTTCAGAGCCGATAAACCGAGCTTCCCGGTGAGATCTCGCTGATCTCGTTGAGTGCAGGCGGCTGATTATAGAGGTTGCGGTGAAATACTCACGCTCCCTGGCTAAGGCGCTTTATGGAGTCATTGGCTTCACCAGTGCAGCTGGAAGGCCATGTGGATGAACATAGCCCACTCGTCTGCATGGATCGGCATGGGCTATTCTCCTTACATTTGTTCACGGTGATTCCAGGATGACTCCCGGGAGAGTGACAGCAGCGGAAAAGTGCACTCACTCAGGTGTGAAGTGCATTCGCGAAGAGAAAAAGCGAACAACTGCCTTAATTCCCCCTTTCCGAACCTCCAGATAACGATCATTCAATCAGTACGGATAAAAACCCCTTGGGTTAATTCATAAAAATATAATTAACGGCGAAATGCCTAAATAAGTCCAAAACTCATTTGAATTGAAATCCCCGCGTGCTCGTGTACATGAGCCCGCCCCAGCGGCAGCTAGGCGGCATGCTAATCATACCACCGAGCTGAGAACATCCGCCGGTTAAATGCAGTTTACGAGAGAGTTGGACCCGAGGAACCACTGCGACGACATCCCCGAGAATATCGGCAGTGATCGAGAGAGTTGGTGAAGACCATCGCCGAGGGCCCACACGAGGAACATGGTAAGTACATTTTTATTCACCATGTGCACTCTCTCCCGAGGAGAGAAGTGCATCTATTCCCAGTGTGCCCAGTGATAACCTCCGGGAAAAGTGAACCGGCGTTCACGAGAGTGACACCGAGATGCATTCCCAACCACCAAAACTCCTCCGGGCGAGTGGAAAAATGCACCAGTGAGTGCATAAAACCCTCGTTCGGCTTCCTAGACCTCTCCCCAGTGATAAAAACCCCAGTGACACTCAAGTGATAGTGAAAATGTACAGTGAGACTCAATCAAAGGCCGCACATGGCTCATGCTCTGCCATGGCGCCATTGTGCCCTCTCCGTTAACCAAGAGGTCTTGTTACGTAGAGGGGAATGTCCAGTGCCAATTTTAGTTGGCGAAAGTGGATAAAACATGCCTACAAGTGCACACATGCTCCTCACGTGCCGTGGGTGACGCTGTCGTGTACATGGCGGTTTATTCTCTTTCTAAAGCGAATTGGAGCCTCAAATGAGTGCTCTTCTAGCTCAGTAAGGTGCCCCAAAGGTTTTAGATTATTAATTTAGGGTTTCTCCAGAAATTTTCCTGTGACGCCACAACGCTCTTGATGGCGGACGGACTCGAATATGGGGGAAAAAGGCACTCTTAAGTAACATTTGCACACTCGAGTCCCTCGCCCTTTACCTGTCACTGTTTATTCTTAGGAGATTCGCCGAGATCATTGCATTGGAATTAACATAGCCTTTAGATCCTCCAGTACTCCAGTTTCTGGACGATGCGGAGAGATCGTTGGCTTGAATTCTTCGGACCCCCCATTTCCCTTCTAGATAACCTCTCTCTCAAGGTCAATTCACGTACTCTCACTGTCGGGAATATAATTGAATTTAATTTGGTTGAATTTAATTGAAATTAATTTATTTTATTTATGAAGAATAGAAATTCTATTTGAGTTGAAATATTATTGAGAAATTGAATAAATCATGGAGTAAATTTAAAGTAATTCTCTCATCCCATATTTGATTAAATTTCTGATTCTTTCCCTTGATTTTTCTGTATAATTTGTTGAATTTGCGACATCTTTCCTAAGACCGAGCGACCGATCCTACTCCGCTCTCCGAATACCACCGAGATAGTCTAGCTAATTCCACAACCTCTCCCTTGATTTCCCCAATTATGGCTAAGTTTTTCATCTGGTTCTCTTTAATGCGGTTCGTTGACACCGCTGGAACAAAAGTCAGCTGGCGCCCGATAACATTTGCTCGCTTTTCCGTTTCTTTCATTTATTCGGTTTTCGAGGATTTTCATGGGGACATCGAGGAGCAGAGGCCGAAGGTGACAACACTCCGGCTGTTTTGAGTTTGGCATCGAATTATGAATAAGTCTACGGTTTATAATTTCAAGTATTGAGGTTCACGTTGGTTAGCGCCGTCACAATTGGCGCCCGACGTGGGGCCCATCCTCAAAAGGAGTCGCCAAAATCATCAGGATTATCAAGAGCTGAGAGGAAAAAAAAATAAAAATAAAAATATAATAATAATAATAATAATAATAATAATAATAATAATAATAATAATAATAATAAAGTTTGAAAGTCCGAACTTTCCGGCAAGAATAAAGTCGCCGCAACGAACATGTTCGCTGTCCCGGTGCTTCATTACTCCTTTGGTGTTCTCAAATGGAGTAGATTTGAGCTGGAGCAACTGGACAGAGATACCCGCAAGCTGATGAACCTTCATAGGAGTCTCTATCCACGTTCTTCGACTCTGCGATTGTATTTTTCGCGAGAGTGTGGAGGACGAGGACTTCTGAGTTTGGAGGCTCTTCATGATCGTCTAGTCCTCGGTTTAGCTTGTGACGTCATTAATGGCTTGGATCCACACTTGGAGTTCGTGCATGATCATGAGCTCCATGGGGTTCAAGCCTCTCTGTACAAGGCAGCGGATACGGCAGCGGCTTCCCTTGGTTTGGAATTTCGTCGCGGCCGGGATGGCCAGTTAGTTAATGATTCATTAGCCATCATGTCCAAACCTCGGCGTAGAGCGACCATCAAGGCGGCGGAGCAGTCCACCTTGCTCCGCCAGCACGTTGATAGGCCCGTGCATGGTATATTCTTCCGCCATGTGGAAGAGCAGGGTCTTTCCGTCCAGCTGATATTCGCCTTCTTGAAGTCAGCTGGCTTGATGTCCGAAACTGAGGGTTTCATCTGCGCATGTCAGGATGGCGTGATAAACACTCTTGTCTATCGAAGTCGCGTTATGGGGGTGCACGTTCCGGATACTCGATGTCGGATTTGCAAGCAATCCCCGGAAACTCTGATGCATCTTTTGTCGGCTTGTCCAACTTATGCAATCACGAGTTATATCCACCGTCATAATGCAGCTTTGAGAGTGCTGTATTATTATTTGCGGCACTCTTATGGGATAGACAGAACGCCGGTGCTGCCTTACGCTCCAGGAGATATTGAGTCCGTTGTCGTGAACGAGAGGTGTAAGATTTACTGGAACTTCTCGTTCGCGACTATCAGGCCAATCGTTGCGACGAAACCTGACAACGTCCTCTTCGATTTTGATGACAAAATCATCTATGTCATTGAGTTCTCAGCTCCGGCTGAGAGCAATATCACAGTGAAAGAAGAGGAGAAGCGGCTCAAATACCAGCCACTCCTGTTTGAGCTACGTCAAATAAATCGGGGATTTAAAGTAAAGTTGGTTGTCCTGATAATTGGCTCTCTTGGGGGAATGAAAGAGTCATTCATATTTGCGCTGAACACCATCCCTGCATGTAGGCGTCAAGCCTTCATTTTGGCTGGCCAAATGCAGAAGGCGGTCATTCTTGGATCCCTTCGTCTACTTAGACAGCACGATTCTGGACTGCAGTAGAGCTCACCCTCTGGTTGGAGGGAACACTACTGTAGAGCGATTAGGAAAAGTTTGTATCGCTTAGCTTGCTGGGCGGTCTTCGAGGTGAAGTCGGAACCCTCGGGGATCGTTCAGCGATCTAATTTACGAGTGTAAAAATAATAATAAAATTCTTGCTGAGAGGCATGGAATTTTAGAATTGAAGGGAATAATAATTCTCTCAATTTTATTACTTCACCGCTGGAATTTATTCTTCATCGATTCTATTCCTCGCAGAGTTGGAACAAAGGGGATTAGGCAGTTTACCGAGTGCGAAGGCGATAGCCCGGCGCACAGGTAAACAACATCAGCCTTGACGAAATTCCAACGAGGTGACATCACGCTTTACCCTCTCGCAGCGGAAGTACTCGCTCGAGCATGAAGAAAATTGGGATGATGGAAAAGGTGGGCCGAGTAAGGGAGTGGCGTAGTACTTGCTCCCCTCTCCCGCCATTTAGGGACCAGAAAAGTAGGGAAAACCCCCTCGCGACATGCTAGGCCGGCAACCGACGCCGCGAACGGAGTCACTTGCGATCCAGCCACTAGCCGGAGTGCTTCTTCAGCACCCAGCGCTCCTGGCAGCATCCAGCGAACTTTCCTCAGGTCAACCACGTGTCGTTTATTCCGAATAATCGACCGAAGTGACCTATTTTACAGCAGTAATAATTAATTGTGTGATAATTCGAGTGGGACAGTGAATATTAAGTGAAAAGTGATAACAGTGCACGTGATATAGGCCCTTCTAGGATTAGTATCGGAGTTGTACAGAATCTTCCTCTCATGATAGCAATACTTCCTATTGAAAATGAGCTCAATCGCACAGATAGTTTCCGAGATATTCGACTTTCTCTGAAAACCTTTTATGTGCAATAGGTTAAAAACTACGCCACCGATTTCAATTTTTTTTATTTTTATAATATATATTTCGATGCCTTCTATCCCATTCGGAAGCTGTCTATCAATTGAATTGGTAGAATTGAAAGAAAGCAAAAGAGATAACACATAAAGTAATGGTCAGATGGCTTCGGCCAAAAAGGCTCGAACCCCTGCTTGCGTCATTTTATGAAAATCTCTTTTTCCAATTCTTTTCCTATTGAGAATTGTTTTTCGTATTGAAATCTAAATACAGACATTATATGAAATTCTGCGAATTCCTTAGGCGATTCATAGATCATCGAGAAATTTGGATTAAGCGTGAATCAGACAAAGACCCAGAGCCTGTTATTTTAATAACTTTTTGGACAGGAAAAATTATTGTGTTAGTGGCCCTCCGGTAATCGTTCATATTGAGGAAAAATTATTGTTATTCCAGATAGTATTTACGTGTTACAGTATTTATTGACGGGAATCCTCCCTCGCATTTAATCTTCGGGGAAATGTGGTGGCCCAGGTGAAATGCTGGCGTTCAGTGTGTGGATTTATCGGGATGAGACAGTTTCGCTTTTGGGTTTCGGTGAAAGGTAACACGGCCAATCGTGACCGTTGGTGTGAATTGCCAAGGTCCCTATACATTTTAGGGAATCAAGTTTTGTGTGCATTATATTTAATAAAGTATTGCCAGTTTATTGTGAAAAAAATTGCCCTTATTAAGCGGTTTGTTATATCTCAATGAAAGCGTTAGCAATCAATTATGTGAGGACATGCAAAAACAATAACAAATAATAAACAGTATTAGAATATTTATTGTTATAAAATAAAGAGCAAGAGAAATCGTATGCAACCATACGTACATTCGTTGAGGCAAGGGAGCTAGGGATACAGTTTATCCCTTCATTAGTCACACATTCCCTAGTTATACTCACTAGTACAAAATGTCCCTAGAACCTACGTGGATAACTCAAAATATGAGAAAACCGATATTTCAATACTCCCACTATTCGAATGATTTCTCAGTAAACAAACCCCATTTCAAGCACAACTAACTCCCAAACATTCACACAACATAATAAACCTATCTCTCGGTAATGCCTTCTTGAAAATGTCTGCAACTTGATCCTTCGTATTAACATAATTAACTGTCATCAAATTTTCATTAATTTTTCTACGAATGAAATGATACCTGATATCAATGTGCTCTGAGCGCTTGTGAAATTCCTGACTCTTTACGATTCGAATAGTACTTTGATTATCAACATTAAAATAACCACTCCATTCACATCAACATCAATATCCTGAATTAAATATTTTAACCAAACTATTTCTCTTGAAGCCTCACTCGCAGCAATATATTCTACCTCAGTTGTACTCTGAGCTACATCTTGCTGACGTCGTGATGCCCACGTAATAGCACCACCTCCCAACATGAAAACATACCCAGTAGTCGACAGCCTCTGTTCCATATCACCAGCAAAATCTGCATCTGAAAAACCTACCAAACGTGGCATCCTACCAGTAACAGAATATCTAATCCCCATTCCAATTGTTCCCTTTAAATACTTGAAAACACGTTTCACAGCATTCCAGTGTTCTTTTCCATAAAATGATAAATATTTACTCAAAAAACCTGTAATATATGCTATGTCAGGTCTTGACAGAATTGCAGCAAACATCGAAGAACCAATTGCCTGGCGATAGGGAACGTCAAGTATCTCAACAAATTTTCGATTCACTTTCTCGAAACGTACATTAGGGTCTGCTGGTACACTTACTGGATTAGCATTCATCATATTAAAACGAGATAAAATACGTTCTATATAACCCTGCTGGTGTATAACTATCTCTCGTTTTTCCCTATTCCTCTCAATCTGCATTCCAACAAAACATTTTGCATCACCCTCTGTAATCTCAAAATTCTCTCTCAAATAATTCATAACATTCTCTAGAGCAGTACAACTTGTTGCAAAAAACAACCCATCATCTACATAAAGTGCAAGATAAAGTCTTTCATTTCCATAACTACCAATGTAAACACATGGATCTGCTCCACTCTGTTCCATTTCATATTTCTTCTAGAACCTATCAAAATGTTGATTCCAGCAACGTGACGCCTGTTTCAATCCATACAAAGACTTTCTTAGTTTACAAACCATACTCTTATCACCAACTTCAACCCCTTCAGGAATTGACATGTAAATATCTTCGTGTAACTCTCCATATAAAAATGCGGTTTTAATATCAAATTGTCCTATTTCATAATCATACTGAGCTGCCAATGAGAGTAAGACCCTAACTGAGTCATACCTAACAACTGGGGAAAACGTCTCATGATAATCTATTCCTTCCCTCTGAGTAAACCCCCGAGCAACTAATCTTGCCTTATGTTTACTAACTTTACCCTGTGGTGTCTTTTTAAGACGAAAAACGCATTTACTACTCACGACATCTCGTCCCCATGGCAACTTGATCATCGACCACGTTCCATTCTCCTCATGAGAACGCAACTCCTCATCAATTGCAGCCTTCCAGTGGACTGCATCTGGACAAGACATCGCCTCTCGATACGTTATCGGTTCTCCATACTCACAAAATATCCCTAGAACCTACGTGGATAACTCAAAATATGAGAAAACCAATATTTCAACAATATGTTCTTTTGAGTTATAGTTCAGTGAACGTTACGTCTCTGCTCCGGTAATCTTCGCGAATGCAGTTCCGAAGAGGTAATGATAGTTAGTGAATCTTATCGGGGCTAATTGCCGCCCTTTTACTCCGTTTCATTTTCTTTTGTTGTTCTGTTCTGCTGTCGGTTCAATTTGAATCAAATTACGTGGTTACGGCTATTAGGTTGACGTGTTCCTTTAGCAGGTTCTTGGTACCTAGCGCTGGACATTTGCTACGTCACAGCGGCTGACCCCACTACGTGGATATAACGCTCTCATTCTATAATTTGGCATTAGTAGATACTCGCTCTGATTTCACTTTTGGAATATAAATTGAGCGATTTTTACGTATTCGAGTGGTCGAGTATTCATCGAGTTGAGTATTCGAGGAGTAGTAGAGCAGTAGTAGAGTAGAGTCGAGTCGACTACGAGTTAGAGACTAGGCCTCATCGAGTCCATGGCCTTCGGGCAGAATGCCTTTGGGCGATGCCCTTCTGGGGAGAATTTTGCATCTAACCAGAAGTTTAGATGAGATTTTGGGTTTCGTATTACCGCATGGTTTTCGTAAACATCCGGAGTTGTGCTGCAGAACTCTTTTGAGGATTATTGTGGATTTCGATTGTTCCTTTTTTTGTGCATAATTATGAGAATTTCGCATTCGGATTAGGTGGGGTAGTATATTCGGCTGTTCGATTCCATACGATCTCGGGTCCGTTCCATTTCTTTTTATTATTCGGATTTTGCGCTGAACGGTGCGAATGTTGCTGGTTAATGTGAGTTGCTTACAGTCGTAATTTTCTCTGCGTTGAACGTGGACGCGTGTTAGATTTCATGGGATTTGTTTCACATTTAATCCTATTTCGTGGCGTTGACGAGGATTCGAGTGGTGATTGTGCTCTTACTCTCAGTATTTTTTTTGATCAATTGATTTGAGTCAATTTAGCGTTTCTTTTTTCGCAAAATTAAAGGTTCAAGATCATTATTTTCGATATATTTTTCAGGGACAAGTATGTATAGTTTTCCTATTTCTTTAAAAATGAATATAATCTCGATACATTACACAGCATTAACTCTGGTGTTTCGAGTTACGTTATTTTTTTTAGCAATACTCTGTGACGGCGATTTTCTTGAAGTGAACAAAACTCATAATCCGCAGAGAATCCTTATTTGAAGACGGCCGGTGTTTGTCGCCTTCGGCCTTCTCCTCCTCGATTTGTCTTGACCTTCGCGAAAATCGTAGGAACGATAGAACCATATAACCGGAAACGAGAAGCCAGCTATACAGTAGTGTATATATACACCTGTAATAATAAGAATAATAATGATAATAACAATAATAAAATGTTCCACTTATAAAACTGAAAAATCAATTATTTGAAATAATAAGAATTCTTTTCAGGAAAATATAATGATAGTTTTTTTTTTTTTTTAGCTACTCTTTTGAGAAACTAGTGTTGGACGCCAGCTGATTTTTATTTCGGCGGTATCAACAAATCGCATCCAAACGGAACAGAAGAAAAGGAAACGAAATTTAGTCATAACTAGGGAAAATCGAAGGGAGAGGTTGCGGAATTAACTCGACTAGCTCGAGTGCGGGGTAGGATCAGTCGCTTGGTCTTAAGAAAAGGGGTCGCGCACCCATAAGAAGTAAATGATTTGACCATGAGAGAGAGTGTCCTCGCGAGAAGAATGGGAGATTTTGGAGCATTCATGCCAACGATCGCTCCGCATCATACAGAATTGGAAGTGCTGGAACATCTGCAGGCAAATAGGACTCCAACATGATGATATAACAGTGAATTAATTGACGGAGACGAAAAGGCATTTGATGGAAAAAACTCGGAAAATAAGAGTATCACTCAAAAGTACAATTTTGCCCCATGGATGTATCCGTTCTCAATTAAAAGCTCCGTAGTGCCATGGGAGTTCCCTGGAGCTCAAGAGCTTCAATGCCGTGATTTTCAGGATCTCATCGTACAAGAAAACCTTGAATGGAATGAATAAAACGATGGGAGATCATACTGAGCTAGAAGAGCATCTTATGGAGCTTCACCCATGAAAAGTGGAGATCATGTGTGCACTTTTACACAAGTTTTATCCATTCTACTCCACTAGAAATAATACAGACCCCTTCTCACCTGTCCTGAAGAACCTCGTGAACAATTTATGCACTCCTATGGTGTACTGATTGTTCGACAAGTTCTCTTTGTATTCCAGGAGAACACGATGACGTCACGACAGGGCATGGGGTATGTGCATCATCCTGGACTCCATCTTCACTGTGACAATGGGTTCACTGGAAGTGTCATCTCTAGAGAGAGGATCAGGGATCTAGACGAGAGTTTTATGCACTCAATTGGTGCACTTATCAGCTCATCCAGGAGAGTGTTTGGTGACTGGGAATCCATCTCGGCATCAGCCATCTCTGAGGACCAGTGCAATCTTCCCATGAGGTTATTTGTGAGGAACATTATAGAGAAATGTACTTCTCTTCTCGGGAGAGAGTGCACATGGTGGAAGGATGTAGGCTTACCATTTCTCCTCGTGTTCGGCCTCGGTGATGGTTCTTTACCAACACTCTGGATCCTGTCCCTCGTTTCGATGCGGTCTTCTCCGCAGTAGTTTTTCGACTATCTCGTGCTTGCCTGGCGGATGTTCATCGCCGGTGAGCGCGACTGGCGCGCCATTTAGCCGTCGCCGGGGGCCCGTACATGTAGGCTAGTGCGCGGGGAGTTTCATTCAAACGTAATTTTGAACATGTTTCGGCGTTCAGCCATAATTCTTAACTGGAAGTCTAATTAACTGGGTATTAATCATAATTACTTGTCTATAACGAGACGAGACTCGGAATGAGGGATTTTTGGGCAGCTGTCCGCCTTTCTTTCAAGCGAAAGTACATTTTATCGGAGTGAGTGCACTTTATCATCGCTGTCACTCTCCCGCGAGTTCTTGGAGAATCACCGACAACAAAACCGTAAAACTGAAGATAGTCCATGACAATACATGCAAGGAAGTGGACTAGTTTCACCTACATGACATTCTAGCCGCACTGGTGACTCCAATAACTCCACGAAGTGCATCAGCTGGGGAGCATGAATATTTCATCTGAACCTCAGAGATCAGTAACATGGACTCAACGATCTCGACGAGATCTCACCGGGAAGCTCGGTTTATCGGCTCTGAACTACGGTCGATCTTCGCTTTTCTCAGGTTTGGCGAGGATTTTCAATAAATGAACCAAGACAGTAAATACAATTATCTGTAAATTTACTCTAAACCGTAATAACCGAAATTCAATCCCATAAAATCTGAAACTAACCGCGAAAGTAACTAAAATTTTGAAGGCAACGAATGATTTATTTTCAATTTTCCCCGATATTTTATCACTTATCGTTTTTAATATGAATCGACACTTTGTATTATTTATTTTTGGATTTTGTTTGAATCAAACGTTAATTTTCCCCGCGAGGCTAGTATCTTGAGGTTCCTGATGATTGGTCCCCGTGAGCTGAAGTTAGAATGGGGTGTTGCATCATTCTTGGATAGTGGTGCTAACTTTTGGAATAAAAAAATCGCGACTCTCTCTCGTGAAATCAAAGAAATCACTCTATACTTATTCACTCTTTACATTTTTATTCGAAATTTTACAATGAAGTCGTGTACAAGTGGCGGAATTTCGTAAAATTTCGTCACAACCCATTGGCTCATTTTCCATCCGAACCTACCCCTCTCTCCACAACCGATTCCCTGAGCAGCGCAGAGAACCTATCACCTTCCCCTGGAATCCTTAGTTTTAAGTTTGTGTTAGATTAGGGTTTATTTTCTGTTTTCTTTGGTTTTTCGTTTGAGGGCCGTTTATTCGGTTTATCGTCTCCGAGGTCAAAGGACGGTTGGCGCCCATCGATAAGTTTTTTTTGGAGTTTTCTCATTCGTCCGGGCACAACTGTCTACAGGCATCTTGTGTACCCAAATCGCCACAATCCACGGCACGAGTGGTCATAAAAACAACTATTCACGGGCCCAAATGTACACGACGTGGCATGTTAGTCAGATACTGTCGGTTTTATAGGAATTGCAGAAATTTAATATCCTCAGAGCATTATTTCCAATTGTTCCTAAACGATGGCGCTATGAGGCCTAAAACATTTTTGGAATGACATATGGGGTTGGGGACAATCGAATCGGGATAGAAGCAACCTAGGGAGACATCTGGACGGAACTCATGAAGTTTGAAACTTGTTAAGGGCATGAATGACTTCGCTAGAATAGTTTGATTATCGACTATGGACGATTATCGAAATTTAAATTTTGCGGAACTTTTGGGGTAATAAATTGTGACGGCACTAACCCGCGTGAACCTCAAAACTTAAAATATAAACCGTAGACTTATCCATAACTCGATGCGAAACTCAAAACAGCCGGGGTGTTGTCACCTTCGGCCTCTGCTCCTCGATGTCCCCACGAAAATCCTCGAAAACCGAATAAACGAAATAAACGGGAAAACGAGAAAAATGTTGTCGGGCGCCAGCTGACTTTTGTTCCAGCGGTGTCAACGAACCGCATTAAAGAAAACCATACGAAAACTTAGCCATAATTGGGGAGATCAAGGGAGAGGTTGCGGAATTAGCTCGACTAGCTCGGAGGTATTCGGAGAGCGGGGTAGGATCGGTCGCTCAGTCTTAGGAAGGATGTCGCGAATTTACCAAAAGATACAGAAAAATCAAAAGGAAGAATCAGAAAATTAATTAAATAGGGGATGAGAGAATTACTTTTAAATTTACTCCGTGATTTATTCAATTTCTCAATAATACTTCAACTCCGATAGAATTTTTATTCTTTATAAATAAAATAAATTAATTTCAATTAAATTCAACAAAATTAAATTCGATTAAATTCCCGAGAGTGAGAGTACCTGAATTGACCTTGAGAGAGAGGTTATCGCGAAGGGAATGGGAGGTCCGAAGAGTCCAGGCCAACGATCTCTCCGCACCGTCCAGAAACTGGAGTGCTGGAGGATCCGAAGGCTATATCAATTCCGATGCGATGATCTCGGCGAATCTCCTCAGAATAATAAATGACGATTAATGGGCGAGGGACTCGAGTATGCAAAAGTCACTTAAGAGTACCATTTTGCTCCATATTCGAGTCCGTCCTCCATCAAGAGCGTCGTAGCGTCACAGGGAAATTCCTGGGGCTCGCGCGCTTCAATGTCGTGATTCTCGGGGTCTCGTCTTCCAAGAATTTTTAAATTAATCCATTGAAACCTTGGGGGAACTTTATTGAGCTAGAAGAGCACTCATTTGAAGCTTCAGTTCGCTCTGGAAAGAGGAAAAACCGCAATGTGCAAGACAGCGTCACCGTCGGCACGTGAGGCGCATGTGTGCACTTGTGGGCCTGTTTTATCCACTTTTTCCCACTAAAAATTGGCACTGGACATTCCCCATGCGTTCTCGAGAGTCCGAGTGAACTAATTATGCACTCAGAAGGTGCATTAATTGTTCACAAGACCTTCTGGTAAGTGGAGAGGGCACAATGGCGCCATGGCAGGGCATGGGCCATGTGCGGCCTTTTATTGGATCTCATTGTTCATTTTCACTATCTCTTGGGTTTCACTGGGGTTTTATCACTCGGGAGAGATCTGGAGAGCTGAACGAGGGTTTTATGCACTCAGAGGTGCATTTATCCACGCGCTCGGAGGAGTTTTGGAGGTTGGGAATGCATCTCGGCGTCACTCTTGTGAACGCCGGTGCACTTTTCCCGGAGGTCATCACTGGGCACACTGGGAATAAATGCACTTCTCTCCTCGGGAGAGAGTGCACATGGTGAATAAAAATGTACTTACCATGTTCCTCGTGTGGGCCCTCGGCGATGGTCTCCACCAATTCCCTCGATCGTTGTCGATATTCTCGGGGATGTTGTCGCAGTGGTTGCTCGGGTCCAACTCTCTCGTAAACTGCGTTTAACCGGCGGAGGTTCTTAGTTGGGTGGCGCGACTGGCACGCCGTCTAGCTGCCGCTGGGGCGGGCTTATGTAAACGAGCACGCGGGGATTTTGATTCAAATGGATTTTAGGCTTATTTTAGGCATTCCGCCGTTAATTATGTCTTTTATGAATTAACCCAAGGGGTTTTTATCCATAGTGGCTGAACGATAGTTATCTGGAGGTTCGGAAAGGGGTAATTAAGGCAGTTGTTCGCCTTTTCTCCTCGCGAATGCACTTCACCCCTGAGTGAGTGCACTTTTCGCTGCTGTCACTCTCGCGGGAGTCATCCTGAAGTCACCGTGAACAAATCTAAAGAGAGAATAGCCCATGGCGATCCATTCATGCACATGGCTTTCCAGCTGCACTGGTGAATCCAACGACTCCACGAAGTGCCTTAGCCAGGGAGCGTGAGTATTTCACCTCAACCTCTGTGATCAGCAGCCGCACTCAACGAGATCAGCGAGATCTCACCGGGAAGCTCGGTGTATCGGCTCTGAACCGCGGTGNCCTGAAGTCACCGTGAACAAATCTAAAGAGAGAATAGCCCATGGCGATCCATTCATGCACATGGCTTTCCAGCTGCACTGGTGAATCCAACGACTCCACGAAGTGCCTTAGCCAGGGAGCGTGAGTATTTCACCTCAACCTCTGTGATCAGCAGCCGCACTCAACGAGATCAGCGAGATCTCACCGGGAAGCTCGGTGTATCGGCTCTGAACTGCGGTGAATCGTCGTCCCTCTCAGGATTCGCGAGATTTCAAAATACAAAAACATAACTAGGAAAATACAATTACTGTAAATTTTCCCTCAACCATAAAACCGAAAATCAATCCCCTGAAATCCGAAATAAACCAGAAAGATAACTGAAACTAAAAGAGAACAAAACCTTAATATGACTTGAACCGGAGATTTTACTTTTTACTCGTTTTTAATGTGTATCGACACGTGAATTTGATTATTTTTAGAAATCGAACGTTGTTTTCCCCGCGAGGCGCTTCCTGATGTTCTTGGAGACCGGTTTCTACGAGCTGGAGCTAAAAGGGGTGTTGCATCGCCCTTCGGTAGGGGTGCTAACTTTGGGGTTAAGGAAATCGCGACTCTCTCTCCGAAAAGATCAAAATAAATTCACACTTACCTACTCACTCTTACGATTTACTTAATTCTACGACGAAGTTGTATACAGGTGGCGGAATTCTCGAAAATTCCGTCACAAAATTATATTTGGCATTAAATTAAGATAAACGCACTCATTGATGTACAATAATTGTATTGTGCAATTGAAGAACCATTTCGATGAGGAATATAGCATATATGCGAAACTTATGATGAAATATATTGAGGAGAATCAAGTTCTGTTTTCAATGAACCAATTTTTCCAATTTGTTCCATGAATATATATTTTTTCTGCATGCATATTCAAGCCGAATGTATTTAGTGGCGAATCTAAATATGAACGATATTGGAAGGAACGGCTTTCATTTATTTATTATGGAAAATCTGACTAAATCATAAAATATCTTCTCTTGACTAATGGCTACCTTACGATAATTCACAGAACGAATTCACCAGACGATCAATAGAAAAATAATGTCCAATACTCCGATATACTTTCTTATCCGAAAAATTATTCATGTGAATCACATTGATTCATCCAGGGAATATTAGCCAATANTAATACTCCGATATACTTCCTTATCCGAAAAATTATTCATGTGAATCGCATTTATTCATGCAGGGAATGTTAGCCAATAACATGGATTCCATGGAATCCCGATTGTTAATCGTAAAGAGGAAGTTACTGGAAATAATCTATATTGGTGATAGTGAGAGAAAAATGTAAGCCCATGTTATTTCAGAAAGAATTTGAATAGTTTCGAGAATCCGTGCATATTAAGTCATATAATTCTCATGCTCCGCGAATTGTTAAACAACAATCTTCTTATATAGGGAAAGGGATCCCAGTATATTGACGGAATTTCTTCGTTTCTGATTATATTATCTTTCGCAAATGAGATTCATTTACAGGGAAGTAATGCAAAACGAAAACCATTCAACTTTTGTCCGTTCGAATCCAAGAACGATTGAAATTCGATTCATTCTAAAACGAAGTAGATAAAACAGAAACTTTCTTTCAGGGAGCATATGTTTGCGCCAGATTTATTTAGACGTCGTTCTGTAACTCATAAAGTGCTTCTTGCCAATAATTAGGATTATAGGTTATGGCACTTTGTCATACCGTAACAGTAAATTCTCAAAGAAACCAAATGAATTTCTCCTCTTCGATATTCAGAGGTAGAGCAATAATGAGGAGGAAACTCTTTGCTCAGGGAGGTCAAGAGGAAATTCGTGAGAGTGTTGTAACAAACTGGTCAATGAATTATAAAATTATTTCGCAGAGTTTTCAAATTCTACCGCTTAATTCCAGTCGATATTGGAGTTATCTCAGTAACCAACATCGTAACTAGCACCCTACGTTACAATATTCACATTCTGCTGCCATCTGCTGTGAATCTGTTCACCCAAAACACAGTCGGTAAAATCGAATTAGGCTAGATCAATGTTCATCCTCCCAATTTTTTGCGTAAATGAACAGTTGTTATTTCCTCTCTTAACTCATTGAGAAAATCGATTCAATAAGCTGTCAGCCATGACATTTAAAAGCCACATATTGACGTCGTCAATAATCAATGAAGGATGGTAGAAATATCAGTATATTCAAAATAAGTGTACATGAGGTCTCTTCCGGAATCACAATTGGTGAATATTTTGAGTGGCCTCGAAGTTATTTATAACATTGAGTTGATCGTTAACATCCTAAATGGGACCACTGTTTATGTGTAAATTGGATACCTCGATCCATTCAAAACGTGGCCATTCCCATATATTGTATGATTATATATTCTACTATATTTGAATTCTCTCAAATCTTCAAGTACTCAATTCATAAATTTTCAGATAACATATACGCATGTACAAGAACTCGCTCACCCTCGCATTCAGTGGAAAATAGGTTTCAGTGTAGTTAATTATCGGGAATAACTAGTCTTCACGTGAAAATAAATTTCTAATCATAACCCCGTCACTCAATTTATGAATAAAAGCAATAAATTATTGAAGATTTTTGAGTGTTGGACTCATCCTCCTTCGACAATTCATTGTATGAAGAGAAATATTACTAACTCAACTCAATTATGGAGTATCGAACGAATACCATTTCGTTATATTCCCTCATGTGTATAGATCGCTCCAATAGATAATTTGTCACACATAATATATAACCATATGTTTTTAAAAACAACTTTGTTTCCAGAAAAATGGCAGTATGTGAAAAGATTCAGTTAGTCCCTTCTCAAATCTCCGAACTAGTATTCGATAATGATATAATATATGATTGAACATTATCGCGGCTTCTTCACATATCGGGAACTTATCGACATGGCATTTTTAATTTGCGGTGTATATGGGCGACGGCCTCCTCGAATTCGGAAGGGGAATTATTAAGCCGAATCTATCCCGACTCGATTGTCCCCGACCCGAAATATGCAGGGCCGTACTCTCCTTTTGAGCGAAATTCTGTCTGTTGATACCCATTTGCGATATTTAATCAATCCGCTCATATCTGCATGTAACTTAATTGCATGTGTACAACTTAATCTTTTGTTATGCCCCAGAATAGGGTCAATAAATTAAGTAAGTTCAGAAAGAATTACATCTGGAATTTTGCAGCCTTCGACAGGGCACAGATGAAGGCGTTAGAGTATTTGCGGTTCGAGTCGAGAGATTAGCAATGGAATTAGACAAAATTCGTTTCGAATTGGGGTTGATACAGCCGATTCAGCGCTTGGTGAAAATAGTAAAATTTCAGACATTTCACAAGTGTTGGGAAGCAGCAGCAGAACTTGAGTAGACAATGTTGCTGAGTTCAGAGAAAAATCCCAAGTGGGACACGGGGCAATACGTGTCATGAAAATGGAGGAATTTTAAACAACAAAGGCTCAATAACGTAGGGGAAGATTGAGGACAATGTCGCAATAGGAGCCAACGTTCCAGATTTTTCCAAAAAAAAGATGCGCCTAGAAAATCGGGCGAGAGCAACGCAGAGGGACCAACAGCAAGGTCAACTGAAATTCAATATTTGTTTGAAGGTTTGCCGCAAACTTAAGAAACGACTTGGAATTTCTGACTTAGCAGAAATTGAGGCCATTCTAAATGTAAATAAGGCCGAAATTACGAGCAACGTTAACACCAAACGTAAGAAAAAAAATTGAAACGAAAAATTAAGCAGGTCAAAGTCACTGAATCGCAATTCCAGAGAGGTACATCAGGTAATGACGTACGAGATGGAACGTGATGCGAGCGACATTCTGAGACAATTAGAGCGCACGCAGAATGCAAGGCGAATAATAAGGCCAGTACAATAAAATAAATTTAAAAATCATATTGTCTTGGAGGCCGGAAATCTTAGAAAGCGGACGGTGTCCGCACTTTTTTTCTTTGGAAAAAATCTTTTGGAAAAAATCTCTCGGAAAAATACTTTTTTTTCAAAATTACTTATGAAAAAAATTTTTCCGGAAAAAACTACTTGAGAAAAAAATTTTCCCGGAAAAAATTATTTGGCAAATTTTTTTTTGGAAATAATTTGCCGGTATTAATTTTTTTGAGAAAAAATAACTTGTGTTAATGGAAATAATTTTGAGCTCATGAAATTCCCAAGGATACATATATGTTTGGGTATTAGCCACGGCACAATATAAGCACTACACGAAACAGTGTCATAAGTGGGGGAAATTAATCTCCAGTCGATTGTCGCTATCCCTTCCAACGTCAATTTTACTATCGCACCATTCAATACATTTCCAGCTAGAATCTAAAGCCAAAATATGCCCATTAAGTCTTAAATTTCCCTGAACTTCTGTCAAAATTATTTTCTGTACATTTTTGATATAAAAAATGGATGCTATTTTTTTTCTGACATTTTTTCCAAGGAAGTAAAAAAAAAATTAAATTCCGGGAAAAAAATTTTCCCAAGTAATTTTTTCCAAAACAACAAATTCCCAAGTAATTTTTTCCAGGAAAAAAAATTTCCGAAGTAATTTTTTCCGGAAAAAAATAATTCCGAGAAATTTTTTCCGGAAGTTTTTTTCTTTAGGGAATAAGTGCGGGAACCAAAGCGGACAGCTTTCCTGATAGATTCAGGAGCGGCTGATTTACTGATAGAAATCGTAAAAATACATAAAGGATTCCCATTAATAGAGGATACCAATATTCTGCGGGGAATTGCTGACTAAGAGGTTTCGACATTTGGTAAAGTTGTTATTTATTTCCCATTCGGGCAGGAAGAGTTGGGACACATTTTTCACGTGGTCCCCAACGACTTTCCTTGCTTGAAAGGGATCGGAATTTTACAATAATTCTCAATTTGTTTAATTGTAAATTTTAATTGAAAATCTTGTTTGAGAAGAAACGTTCAAAGTCGAAAATATTATTTCAGATTTATTTATCAGTTTAAATTCCAGATGATTGTACACACAAGTGTCGCTTGACCGTTGCAATTTCCTGTTAATCTCCCTTAGTCGCCAAGGATGTATAGGGCGTAGGCGTGTAAGGAAAGTCTCATGTTCAACGGAAAATTTTATGGTTTTTCAGTGGTTCCGTACAAACTTTCGACCCTTAGTCGGCCACGTGCAGTCACCTGCAAGTCATAAAATATACAAAATATTGCCAGAGACAAACACTTGAAGAGTGTTTAGCGGCTTATCACTTGAACTTTATTTTTTGTTTTATGAATTTTTCCGGAAATTTACTTAAAAATTTTGTACTAGAGATACTTTACTTTGTGCAGCTGCACTCTGCAACCATGGGAAAATAATTATCTGAGTCCGTGAGAAAAACATTTAAAAGAAAGGAAACATCTGATAGTTTCTAGTTATTTCTACATTGAAATAAAAGATTAAATTAAATGTGTGTTTCGCCGTACGTTACAGTTGACTAAATTTTTTTTAGGAGATTTCTTTACAAAATATTATGGACTATATTTTATTCCATTTTACAGTTGACTCCCATTGGTCTAACCTTTGATCATCATATGGAATCACGGAACATGTGTTCCTTATAACGTCATCAATTCGGTTCGAGTAGTAACCTGAAGGGACCATTGCCAGATATTAAGAACATGCGGATGCTCCCCAATTCTGTTGATTGCAATTATCTGTTCGCAATTCTTACGTTTATCAATGTCCAAAAAAAATAGACTGTATAACAACAAATTCTCGTATACAGTTATGTATACAAGAAAATGCTTCAACACTACGTATTATTGGACGCAAATATGAATATACAGCTTTTATGGACGCAATGCGTAAAATTCCATTTTTCAATAGTCGTTCACTTGGAAAAATATTCTGAAATTAAAGTTGAAATTGGGCCTAAAAATTACTCTTGGTCTAGTCTGTAACCTCCGGAAAGCATTTCCTCCATAAAAAATTTCTTGTACTACTTGCATATCCTCAATGATAATAATGACCTTGGTGTGATAAAGGAGTATCAATGAATCCATGCCTTTTCAACTCGGCGATATTTCAACTACGACATTTCAACTACCGACTGTTTAACTAATATTTTTTCAACTTATCACATTGCTAAGCAAGCAATTTCAACCGACATTTCAACTGCTCATATTTAACTGCATGTCATGGATGGCCATGGAAACATGGATCGGACTCAAAATACGTCGATACCGAATCCCCCCCCCCGCCCATTGCGAAATTGATGTGGAATTGTTATCAAGCGGTGAAAAATGATGAATCACGCACGACAAATGCACGGAAAAGTTGACATAACGGCTTCAACACACATCTCCAAGTATCCCACGTTGCAATGGGTCGATTCATTGAAGCCCTTAAGGATGAACAGGCTACAATGGAACTCAGATTGACGCAGACAAATGGTGGCCAGCTCCCTCCAAAAAAACGAAAGGCTTACAGAGATAATGACGCGAGAATCAAGAGAATCGTTAATTGTAAAAATGCATTGGAAGATATTGAAAACTATCTGCATGGAATCACTCAATGCATCTCAATATAAGATGGAAAATAATTCTTTGAAAAAAGAGCATGGAGTATTCTTTTGAAAAAACAACTATTAATACTGAATTATTGATCTCTTGCAATTATTAATATAAAAAAAATTGAATCTTTGTATAATATCAATCATTAATCTATTAGTTCAGTGATTAAACTGAGTAGCATCTTGTTGTCTGTTGAAAAGCTAAGAGTCAAAAAAATGAAAAGCAAACAATTTCAGCTAATTCCCAAAAATATAGTAATTTCACAATAACTAGTTGATATATTCTAGTTGAATATTTCAGTTCAAATGTCATACGTGAAACGTCGTGGTTAAAATTGATCAGTTCAAATGACACTAGTTGAAATATCGCAGTTAAAATGTCGTAGTTGAAAATTTCAGTTGAAATGTAGTTGAAATATCGCCTAGTTGAAAAGACGAGCCAACGGAACAATATTTCTCCAGGTTTCATCACGCTCAGCCCGAGAGTTGAATGAAGAAATAACATCCATTCTCCCGACTACACCAAATATTGTTCTAAAACCCAATGTCACAGGCGTCCTTGACGTTGGTCAAGGCCTCTTGGTTCCTCTCGTACCCGTTGTGGATCCAAAAATTGACAGTCACACAACGCAAGCCAGTCCACTGGTGGCAAATTTCCTACCAGTGGCGGTAGAAACAATGGCAGAATTACCAGACGAGCCAAAGCCGGAGGTAAATTGATGGCAAAAAATGTGGAAGAACGACAATGTAATTATTACCGCACTATATAATAGAGACGTGAATATTTTGTTTTAATCATTGCAATATATTAGTGTGGTTTATACTATGGAAATTTACAGATGCGACGTTCTTTTGAGGACATGGATGTCGCTGAGGACATTGTTTTCAGACCGTTATTCAGATATCGTCAAGAGGCCCGTCAAAAATACGCTAGAAATAGATATTATCAGCCTTACATATATGCATATAAGAATAATCCCCAAAACAATTATAACATGTAAATTTTGAGTTACGCTATTATAAAAGTTTCAATTAAATAATTTATGCGAAGGGTGTTTATTGATCGTTTTCTTCGAAGAACCTATGGTGCTATATAACTACTCTTATTTTATTATTATTTTTTACTTGTTAATGTATAATATATTCCTTGCCTTTTGATGAATTATATTACTTTTTCCATTAGTAGACTCCTTCAAAAACAAAAACAAATGTTTTTGTGTCAATATTGTGCCGAGAAAAAGATTTGTATGGTTCTTACTGGAAACCTGACATTTTTTAAATATATCAAGAAATGAGAAAAAAAAGCCAAGTAAGATATGTCAAATGAATTGATGGCTTCTACGTATAGAAAAATTTCACCTTGACCGTCATCTTCGGTTAATTTGATTACTGAATCGGATGTAACTAAGTATGGAGAACAATTGGGATAGTTAAATCTCTCTGAAATGTTTCTCGCGTAGGCACTCTGATGCAATTTTAACAATCCATTCTGGTCATCCATTTCAATTTGTATTCACACGGAATACTCAGCTGGAACGTTTGTGATTTTAAAATTTTTCTTCAAAACATTCAATAAATCATCCATAAGATTTTCATTGTTAAAACAAATTGAACCGTCATCAATATAGAGCATTAAATTAAGCTTGGTCTAACCGTGATTGTAAGCACATCAGCTTTCGTCCTCTTGGGATATTTTCAATCCAAAATTACACAAAACCTTGACGATTTTTGTACTGCACTGCTTAGGTACTTGCTTCAGTCATGCAAACTTTTACGCAGCAAACAGACATGATTATTCTTCTCGAAACACTGTGGCTGCTCCATAAAAAACGCTTCATCTAAATTACCATACAGGAAGGCGGTCTTAACATCACATTGTTTCAACGCACAGTAGCTGCTTCCACCACTTGTGCAGTTTTGAATCATCAATTTGATATTTCTGAGAAAATCCTTCGCCTACCAGACGAGCCTCGTACTGATCAATCGATTCATCAGATCTGCACTTCCTTCGAAAAGCCCATTTATTACCAAACACATTCTTAGCAAGTGGATGCGGTAGCAATTCTCAAAATCTTATTCTCCTCAACAAAAAAAGCTTATCATCGACGGCTCCCATCCATCTATTAGCATCGGAATACTGAAGCGTCTCTTGGAGAGCCAATGACTCCAACATAGAAAATTAACCCTCTGCAAACGAATTTCCTTTTTCTGAATCAGCTCGAAAACTCTTCTTCCTGAGCTAATAAGACACGAAGCATAGATAATCGTGGATTTTGTTTCCTGACAGTAGGCGTTGCATTCTTAACTAGCTTCTGATGATCAACGTCTTCTTCTTCATTAATTCTGCCACTGAACATGTCATCATCAACAGACTGAATTTGCATCCAACTTACTGATGATCACTGAGATGTCAACTGGACTAGTCTCAGTAAAGGCTCTACGTCTCGTAGAGCAATACACTTTCGACCATTTGGAGCATAGAGTTTATAAGCTCTTTTCCTCGTATCACTCCATTAGATATTTCGATAAATTCTCCGCTCATTTCGTCTTCAAATCTTTGAATATTTGAGCGTAAACCATACTCTTAAAAATCCTCAGATGACTCGCGGATGGTTTTACCTTGAACCACCTCTGATAAGTAAAGAGATCCTTATATCTCCTCACGGTGTCATTATTAGCGAGTTTTAGATTCTTCATGCGGCATTTTCCGAAATTTTGTAGAATGGATTCATTATGCGAGGATAAAAATCAGTGTTCACGAGTAGAATATGCAAGGTTAACTGGAGACTCAGATTTTTGGGGGGGATAAGAGACAAAATTGTCTCGCGAACTTAATTTTTATGTCGATGCGATGCGGATTTATTCGGAGAGATTTTGTCGATGGAATGCGAACATCACGAGGCTACATTTTGGGCCTGCTAATGGCGGATAGAAGTTGGTTCGAGCGTGATGATTAGTCATTGCGATAATTATGGGACGATCTGTCGGTTCAAGAAGTTTGTTTTTGTGAGTAGGTTAAATTGCTTTCTGTTCAAGATTTCTCTATTGGAAATGAGGTTTCGACCGATCTTCAGTTATTATTATTATTATTTTTTTTTTTTTAAACTCTGTCCAGACATCGCTGCGTGATCCTCGAGGGCTCCGACTTGACCTCGAAGACCACTCAGCAAACTAAAACATACAAACATTGCCTAATCGCTCTACAACATTGCTCCCTCGAACCAGAGGGTGAGCTCTACTGCAGTCCGGAATGGTGCTGCCTAAGTAGACGGAGGGACGCAAGGATGATAGCTTCCTGCATCTGACCGGCCAATATATAGGCATTAAGCCTACAGGCCGGGACGACATCGAGCGTTGATACGAAAGACTACTTCATGCCTCCTAAAAGACCTATGATGAGGACAATTAACTTCACTTAGAATCCTCGGTTAAGTTGGCGTAGCTTATACAGGAGTGGTTGGTACTTGAGCCGTTTCTCCTCTTCTTTCACCGTGATAGTGCTCTCAGCTGGAGCTGAGAACTCAATGACATAGATGATCTTGTCATCAAAATCCAAGGGAAAGACATCAGGCTTCGTTGCAATGATTGGCCTGACGGTCGCAAATGAGAAGTTCCAGTATATCTTAGACCTCTCATCCACGACAACGGACTGAATATCCCCTGAAGCATATGTCAGCAGTGGTGTTCTGTTTATCCCATAGGAGTGCCGCAAATAATGATACAGCACTCTCAAAGCTGCATTATGAAGATGAATATAATTCGTGATAGCATATGTCGGACAAGCCGATATGCTAATATAAAAATATGCATCAGAGTTTCCGGGAATTGTTTGCAAGCCCGACATTGAGTGTCTGGATCTTGCAGCCCTATAACGCGACTTCGATAGGCTAGGGTATTTATTACACCATCCTGGCACGCACAAACGAAACCTTGCGTCTCGAACATCAAGCGAGCCGACTTCAAGAAGGAGAAAGTCAGCTGGACGGACAGACGCTGCTCCTCCAGGTGGCGAAAGAATACGCCATACATGGGCCTATCAACATACTGGCGGAGCAAGGGGCACTGTTCCGCCTCCTTTATGGTCGCCCTACGCCGAGATTTGGTCATGCTGGCTAGAGAATTCCCAGCTAACTGACCATCGCGGCCACGACGAAACTCGAAACCGAGGGAAACTGTGGCGGTATCTGCTGCCTTATATAGTAAGGCTTGAACCCCTCGGAGTTCATGATCATGCACAAACTCCAAATGCGGAACAAAGCCACTCATAACGTCGCAAGCTAAACCAAGGACCAGGGGCTCATGAAGAGCTTCTAAACTAAGAAGTCCTCCCCCTAGAAGAGCGTGGATGCAGGCTCCTGTGGATGTTCATCAGCTTGCGAGTATCTCTGTCCAGCTGTTTCAATTCATCTCTAATCCACTTGAGGACACCAAAAAAGTAGAGAAGAACCGGGACAGCAAACATGTTCGATGCAGCGACTTTATTCCTGCCGGAGAGCTCGGATTCCCAAACTTTCCGTAGCCGCCGCCGGTATTCTCCGCGAAGAGTTTCCTTGACTGTCTCAGCGTCCATTATGGATCGCTGATTGAAGCCAAGATACCGATATGCCTGTTCGGCGCCAAGATGATCTATGATGCTTCCATCTACAAGCTGAAGATCACCCATCTCTTCACTAACTTTGCCCCTCCTTAGATGGAAAACGGCGCACTTGTCCAACCCAAATCTCATGCCAACCGCACGTGAATACACTGCGACAACGTCAAGCAGAAGCTTGAGGTGTCGTTCTCCTGAGGCGAATAACTTCAGATCATTCATGTAAAATATATGGCTAACCTGGTGCCTCCTATCGCAAGGTCTTCCAGCTTGATATCCGCCAGCACCACGCAGCGCAACAGAGAGCGGCATCAGTGAGATGCAGAACAAAAGAGGACTCAGGGTATCACCCTGGAAAACTCCTCTCCTGAATTGCACCAGCCCTGAAGTGAGCTTCTCCACACCAGATTTTATAGTGAAGCACCTTCTCCAGAGAGGCGCAAGATATTTAATACATCTCGCTATGTTGTCTTCTACCGCAAGGCATTCGAGGAGCATGAAAATGAGCTCATGGCTCGGCCGATAATTCTCCAGGTCAGTCAAGTCTCCCTTCTCCGGGATCAGCATAGTCCTGCTCTCCACCAACCACGTAGGAACAAACTCACCACTGTCGAGGAACGCCGTGAACATCTGAGCCATATGGACATGCACAGAGGTAAACCTCTTCCACCAAAAGGCGTTAATACCGTCAGGATCCGGAGTGGCGTAGTTCTTCATACCTCGTAAAGCAGATCGAACCTCCTCCTGAGTGACTCGCGAAAATTCCACGCGCTGCCGACGATTTTTTTCAAAAACCACGCGAAATTGCCGAAGGGCTCGAGTCTCCACCATAAGATTAGAGACTTGACCATACAGATGTCCCCAGAACTCTTCAACTCGCTCAAGTGAAGGCATCTTATCCGGCGCAGGCGTAGGCGGCTCGAACCAGCGACTGAGATCGGAATGGAAGAAGACGGAATTGTCTACCACCCGACGCAACCGCTGTTCCAGAAACCGCTTCATGATCCCCAGAAGGCGCACCCTTTCAACAAACCTCTCTTTAATCAAAAGAATGATTGCTTTATTCAGTGTGTGATGGTGGTAGCGCAAATTCGCGTATATTTTATGAATGCGCACCGTAAAAGGCTTACCACCGATGATGAAGTCAATCACACACTAAATGGGCGATGCCTGCTTCCTGGCCTCATCGATTTTACCTCGGAGCTATGCAATGCACCTTAGCGTTTTCAACTCAAATGACCCTTTACTTGGGTTCTGAGGCTTCAAACGAAGAGCCGCATCATACACAGTCCAGTTCAGATCGAGCAAGTTGATATCCGGAGGAAAGACTGCGGCCAGAGCCGCATTCTCAATGGCCAGATCTTCAGACCGAAGACGGAACTTGCCTGTGGCTCTCTCTCGTCTTGTACCTATATCACGCGATCTCTCAAATGCTGAATTGTGAAGTGCGACAATTCAGGGTGCATTGCGCACCACAAGCTTCGCATTCTTGCCATGTAGCCCACTTGCGCCGGCACACTGTCCTGCCAACATTACATGAGGTCCTCCTTGATTTCCCCCGTCAACCTAATCCTTTGGACAGCCGGGTTGTTACCATTGGATACAGATCGTTTACCCCTCCAAACTGTTCCGCGGTCCTCCTCCGAGAGGGACCGATTGTGAAGGGCTCTGTCGCGGCTCGCTCGGACGCATCCTACACAGCCCAGTTTAGATCGAGCAAGTTGAAATCCGGAGGACATCAATTATGACGGAACCGGGTATAGGTGCCACCGGTTGGTTAGCCCGACACCACCATGGCTATTGCGGACATGCCGGGCGATGGGTTCGCCACACTCCGTACGCCTATAATAAAAAAATAATAATAAAAATAAAAATAATAATAATAATAATAATAATAATAATAATAATAATAATAATAATAATAATAATAATAATAATAATAATAATAAGGCATAGGGAGTGTGGCGAACCCATCGCCCGGCATCTCCGCAATAGCCATGGTAGTGTCGGGCTAATCACCCGGCGGCACCTATAGCCGGTTCCGTCATAGAGCGGCGGCAGAGCCCCCCACAATCGGTCCCTCGCGGATGGGGACCGCGGATCAGTTGGGAGGGGTGAACGATCTGGATCGAATGATAATAACCCGGCTGTCCAAAGGATTAGGTGGACGGAGGAACCCAAGGAGGATCTCATGCAATGTTGGCAGGACAGTGTGCCGGGGCAAGTGGGCTACATGGCAAGAATGCGAAGCTTGTGGTGCGCAATGCACCCTAAGTTTTCACACTTCACAATTCGGCATTTGAGAGATCAAGCCAATCGCTTGCGCCGACAGGGATATGATTTGCTTGTCGTTCCACGGGGGCTGATGGATGCTCCTGCTCTTGTGGTATCTCAGAGGAGTGAGGATATACAGTCAGAGCAACCGACCCAACAGAGCCATGAGGAGCCTCAGGGGTCCTCGCGTGATATAGGGGCAAGACGAGAGAGAGTCACAGGGAAGTTCCGTCTCCGGCCTGAAGATCTGGCCATTGAGAATGCGGGACTGGCCGCAGTCCTTCCTCCGGATATCAACTTGCTCGATCTGAACTGGGCTGTGTATGATGCGGCTCTTCGTTTGAAGCCTCAGGACCCAAGTAAAGGGTCATTTGAGGTGAAAACGCGAAGGCGCATTGCACAGCTCCAAGGTAAAGTCGACGAGGCTTACCACTTCATCATCGGTGGTAAGCCTTTTACGGCGCGCATTCGTAAAATATCCGCGAATTTGCTATACCATCATCACACGCTGAATGAAGCAGTTCTCCTCTTGATTAAGGAGAGGTTTGTTGAGAGGGTGCGCGTTCTGGCGGCCATGAAGCGGTCTCTGAAACAGCGGTTGCGTCGGGTGGTAGACAATTCTGTCTTCCATTCTGATTCCAGTCACAGGTTCGAGCCGCCTACGCCTGTGCCGGATAAAATGCCTTCAGTTGAGCGAGTTGACGAGTTCTGGGGAGATCTGTATGTTCAGGTCCCTAATGTCATGGTGGAGACTCCAGCCCTTCGGGAATTTTGCGTGTTTTGTCAAAAACATCGTCGGCAGCGCGTGGAATTTTCGCGAGTCACTCAGGACGAGGTTCGATCTGCTGTGCAAGGTATGAAGAACCACGCCGCTCCGGGTCCTGATGGTATTAACGCCTTTTGGTGTAAGAGGTTTACCTGTGTGCATATCCATCTGGCTCGGATATTCACGGGGTTGCTCGACGGCGGTGAGTCTGTTCCTGAGTGGTTGGTGGAGAGGAGGACTGTGCTGATCCCGAAGAAGGGAGACTTGACTGACCCGGCGAATTATCGGCCAATCACTTGTCTGGATACACGATATAAGCTCTTCACCGGTATCTTGAATGAGCGTAACCTCCATGATATACAGCCAGTGTGGCAGCAGATTCACGAACAACGAGGAGCAAAGAGGGGACTGTCAGGTTGCAAAGAGGGTATACTGCAGGATCGCAGGATATTGCGGGATTCGCTGCAGTACCATCGCAATCTGTCGGTGGCCTGGGTCGACTATCGCAAGGCATTTCATAGAACGAGCCATGAGCTCATTTTCATGCTTCTCGAATGGCTTGCGGTAGAACACAACATAGTGAGATGCATTAAAGATCTTGCGCTTCTCTGGAGGGTGCGCTTCACTATAACATCTGGTGAGGAGAAGCTGACTTCAGGGTTGGTGCAATTCAGGAGAGGAGTTTTCCAGGGTGGCACCCTGAGTCCTCTTCTGTTCTGCATCTCACTGATGCCGCTCTCTGTTGCGCTGCGTTGTGTTGGGAGATATCAAGCTGGAAGACCTGGCGATAGGAGGCACCAGGTTAGCCATGTATTTTACATGGATGACCTGAAGTTATTTGCCTCAGGAAAACGACAGCTCAAGCTTCTACTTGACGTTGTCGCAGTGTATTCACGTGCGGTTGGCATGAGATTTGGGTTTGAAAAGTGCGCCGTTTTCCATCTAAGGAGGGGCAAAGTCAGTGACGAGATGGGTGATCTTCAGTTTGTGGATGGAAGCGTCATACATCATCTTGGCACCGAAGAGACATATCGATATCTTGGCTTCAATCAGCGTTCCGTAGTGGACGCTGAGGCAGTCAAGGAGACTCTTTGCGGAGAGTACAGGCGGCGGCTGCGGAAAGTTCGGAAGTCCGAACTTTCGGGGAAGAATAAAGTCGCCGCGCCGAACATGTTTGCTGTCCCGGTGCTTCTCTACTGTTCTGAAGTACTCAAGTGGAGAAGGGGTGAACTGAAGCAGCTGTACAGAGATACCCACAAGCTGATGAATATCCACAGAAGTCTTCATCCACGCTCTTCGAGTCCGCGGTTATTTTCCGCGGGAGAGTGGGGGACGGGGACTTCTCAGTTTAAAGGCTCTACATGATCGTCTAGTCCTCGGTTTAGCTTGTGACGTTATGAATGGTTTGGATCCGTACTTGGAGTTCGTGCATGATCATGAGCTGCTTCGGGTTCAAGCCTTCCTATACAGGGTGTTTCAGAAGTACATGTACATCTGCATACCCTAGGATCAGGGGGTGATTCTGAGCAGAAAAGTCCTCTTGCACTTTTTGGTCAGACTCACCCCTAAAAAGTTATTGGCAATTAAGGGTGGGCCAATGGGGAGTGATTTTTAAGCGGGCGCACATCAATGTGATATGCAGCATATGGGTGTGTGCCCGCCCCACCATTCTACGAGACAAAAGAGCGCAACGATATTGCTCTCTCTCTCTCT
>NW_021681293.1:0-4182 GCF_001412515.2 Diachasma alloeum | reverse complement strand
TGGTTTTTCAATACTGGATTTGAAAGTTAAACAGATGACTATGGAAACTGAGAACATCAGGCAGTTCGACGACCAAGTACAAATTGACTTAAATGACGTGCATGAACAGGGAATAATTGATGAATGCGAGAATCGGAGAACGAGAAAGAGGATGAGCAGTGAACTTGACGACAGGGCTGATGAGGAGAGGTTAAGTCAACTGATCCAAAACACTATTAGAAATGAATTATTTCCGTTAGTAGAGACAATTGAATCGCTAAAAAGCGAAATCATTGAAAGTAAAGGGGACATTGCGAATTTAAAGCAAATAATTAATTCACTAATGAAGCAAAATTGCGACCTGCATGTCCATAATAATGAAAAGGAGGTTGAAAACAATGAAGTGACAAGGGTAACGTATGCGAATATTACTCAGAAAGAAAAAAAAAATCTGAAGCAGTATTTATTGTTAAACCAATACAAACTGAAACTAGTATACAGAAGAATGTAAACAAAAATGAAAATCTGAACAGTGTTAAAAATAATATAAATATTAAAGAGCTGGGAGTTGGAGTCACGAGCATAAAAGAAAAAGATAACGGAACTGTGATAGTTAAATGTAAAGATATTAATGATAGAAATAGACTACAAAAAAATGTTGCTGATAAAATTGGTGATAAATTCAATGTCCAAGTTCCTAAAACAAAGAAGAAGTTGGTGAAAATTGTATGGATTGACAATGAGGAAATGACATTAACTGATGACGAAATTGTCAAGAATATAGTCGCACAAAATAACCTGAAAGAGCGCTGCGGGAATATTGAAATGAAAATACTCAAGAGAATTGTAAATAATAAAAAGAACGATTTTAGCATTATTACTGAAGTAAGCGCGGAGTTGCAGAAGATGTTACTATTTTTGGGAAAAATCTACCTCGGATGGAAACAATGTAAAGTTTTTGAACATGTAAACATTATAAGGTGCTTCAAGTGTTGTGGATACAATCATTACGCAAATGAGTGTAAGAAAGGGGTTCAGTGCAGCAAATGTGGTGATACTCATAGCAGTAAAAATTGTCAATCATCGGATCTAAAATGCATCAACTGTACTAACAGAAACAAGGAAAATAATAATGATAACGGCAACTTCAACGACACGCACCATGCGCACGATAAGAAGTGCCCAATATATGTTAACCTAGTAGGAAATAAAAAAAAAAAGGAGTGACGAAAATATTTAGCAATTAAAACAGCGTGAATGATTACTATGCCTAAATGCTCAGAGTTTTTTGAAACATGAAGATGAAATTGAGGTATTGATTGTAACCAAGAAACCGTTGATAGTTTGTTTGAGTGATACTCGAGTGACTGAGGAAATCAACGACTCAGAATTATTAATAGAAAATTATAATCATCTGAGAGTAGATACAAACAATAAATTTACTGGAGGTGTTCTCGCTTTCATTAGGAATGATGTACAGTATAAAATTGTAAATAAGAAGAATTACACGTCGAATACTTGGAATTTGGCGTTTTCGATCCAATTACAGAGTGAGGTTATTATTATATCTGTAGTATACCACTCACCTAGTACAAGTGATGCAATTTTTATAGACATCCTAAAGGAGATTTCTATTGATTTTATAGAGAACCAAAGATTTATACTAATTGGAGATTTTAACATTGACATTAGTAAAAATACGTACTATGCAAAAAAACTTCAATTAATAATGAGTGAAATGGGCCTTAAGAACGATGTTCCAACATTTACGCGGATAACTGATAATTCACGAACCATGAATAGACTTAGCATATTGTAACGAATTTTTAAAATGTGACGTTTGGGATTCCCCCAAAATAACTGACCATGACATATTTTGTGTTGAATTACCGACAAATCAAAATAATTCGAATAAGCAAAACTATTACATTGGCAGAAATTATGAAAAATTCGATCGAGCAAAATTTACGATGATTTTAGCGGAAACGATTCAAAGGAGAGGTAAATCTGATAACAACAATGTAAATAGTAAAGCTAAATAAGTAATCGGAACAATTGAAGAAACATTGAATAAAGTAATACCTCTAATAAAATGTAAAATTAATAGCAAATGGACGAATAAAGAATGGTATGACGGGGAAATCGAAGAATTAACGAAACAAAAGAATGAAGCGTATAAACTGGTTAAGGATACGAAAGAAACCAGTTATTGGAATGCATATAAAAAAATTAGAAATAAGCTAACAAAGTTAATAAACCAAAAGAAAAAAGTATACAATGAATTGATGATAGACAAAAATAGGAATGATAGTAAAAAACTATGGAAACATCTGAAACAAATTGTGAGTAAGAAAGTTAAAAGCAATATTAGTGAAGTAGTATTTGACAATAAAATCTATGATAATAACAGAGATATAGCTGAGAATTTCAATAAATTTTTTATAGATAGTATTTCTGAAATTAATGAAAACATAAGGAATCCTAGTCGAAACGGAAGTGATATCTCAAATATAAATGATCTATTAACAAGCGAAAATAATGATAATAATAAAGAAGGCTGGTTTCAATTTAAAAAAGTGATGAGTAAAGAGGCAGCTGAAATTGTGAATAAAATGGAGAAAAAAGCATGCACTGAAGATGGTATCAATGCATTAATATTTAAGGAAGCATGGCCTCATATCGATGAACAGTTTCTTGAACTTATTAATTTATCACTTCAAAAAGGCGAACTTCCCACCGACTGGAAAAATTCATTAATTACTCCACTTCAAAAAATACAAAATACTACCAAAGCAAATGAGTTTAGACCAATAAATATATTACCGACATTCGAAAAAATTCTTGAGTCTATTGTATCTAAGCAATTGGTTAACTATCTAGTAAGAAATGATATCCTAGTACCAGAACAATCTGGATTTCGCAAAAGTCATTCTTGTGAAACTGCTTTACAGAATGTGTTGAATGAGTGGAAATCTGTGATAATAAAAAAAAGACTGGAGTAGTTTTCTTAGATTTTAAGCGTGCATTCGAAACCATTGATAGGAATAAATTAATAAAAAAACTAAATAACTACGGGTTAGGAAATAGTGTGTTTAAGTGGTTTAAAAATTATCTGACAGACAGAACACAACAAGTCAAATTTAACAATATGACTTCCTCTAAAAGAAAAGTTGAATATGGAGTACCACAAGGCTCGATATTAGGTCCAATCCTCTTGTTAGTTTATATAAATGAACTTAAATATTCATTAAAATACTGCAAATGTAAGATGTTTGCGGATGATACTATTATATATTACAGTAGCACCAATTCTATTGAAATTGAAAGTAAAATTAATTATGATTTGAATAACTTATCAGCTTGGCTAACAGATAATATGATTAGCTTGAATGTTAAAAAAACAAATTTTATGTGGGTAAGAGGCATACGTATTTCTGTACCGAATAAAAATTTAGACATTAAAATTGACAGCATTGGAATAGAAACTGTTGGCGTAATGAAATACCTCGGGGTAATGATAGACAAACACTTGAATTTTAGGGAACACGTAAAATATGTAGTTCAAAAAATCTCAAAGAAAGTAAACATTTTATTCCGAATTGGGGACTCGGTCTCGGTGCTAACGAGAACTATAATATATAAAAGTATAATAGCCCCACATTTTGACTATTGTTCCACAATTCTTTTAAGTACTGGTGAAAATGAGTTCAGCTTATTACAAAAAGCACAAAATCGAGCGATGCGTGCCATTATTCGGTGCAGTAAAAGTACTCCAATAAATGAAATGTTGAATGCGTTAAATTTTTTGAATGTAAGACAGAGAATAATTTTAAACAAACTTATATTAGTACACAAAATGCAGTTGAAAATGTGCCCTTCCTATCTTTTAGAATGTTTAAATGTGGTGAGTGATTCTCATTCGTACAACACACGACAAAGCACCGACATTCGAATAATGAAGCGTAACCAATCTTGTTCGCAGCAAACGCTTACGTATAATGGTTTCAAATTGTATAACAGCCCACCAAAGGAAATAAAATGTGTGAAGACACTGAATGTATTCCGAAGACAAGCCAGCGAATATGTAAAAAAAAACTATGTATAGTTGAGATGTAGGGCAACAAGCGGAAAAGAGAAATATCAAAGTTGGGAGTATCCGGAAAGGACAAATGTGTCAACCGTGTAATACCTATTTTTGAAATG
>NW_021681292.1:84647-84861 GCF_001412515.2 Diachasma alloeum | reverse complement strand
AGAGACAGAGAGAGAGACAGAGAGACAGGGAGAGAGAGAGGGAGAGAGAGAGGGAGAGAGAGAGGGAGAGAGAGAGAGACAGAGAGCGAGAGACAGAGAGAGACAGAGAGAGCGAGAGACAGAGACAGAGACAGAGCGAGAGAGAGAGACAGAGAGAGACGGAGAGAGAGAAAGACAGAGAGAGAGACAGAGAGAGAGAGAGAGAGACAGAGAG
>NW_021681292.1:81670-81744 GCF_001412515.2 Diachasma alloeum | reverse complement strand
AGAGAGAGAGACAGAGAGAGACAGAGAGAGAGAGACAGAGAGAGAGATATATATATAGAGAGAGAGATAGAGAG
>NW_021681292.1:81207-81457 GCF_001412515.2 Diachasma alloeum | reverse complement strand
GAGAGAGAGAGAGAGCAATATCGTTGCGCTCTTTTGTCTCGTAGAATGGTGGGGCGGGCACACACACATATGCTGCATATCACATGGATGTGCGCCCGCTTAAAAATCACTCCCCATTGGCCCACCCTTAACTGCCAATAACTTTTTAGGTGTGAGTCTGATCAAAAAGTGCAAGAGGACTTTTCTGCTCAGAATCACCCCCTGATCCTAGGGTGTTCAGATGTACACGTACTTCTGAAACACCCTGTAT
>NW_021681292.1:78552-80920 GCF_001412515.2 Diachasma alloeum | reverse complement strand
GATTCATCATCTATGCATTCTGCCGGCCAATCGGAAGCCTCTTGTTTGATTTTTACAAAAGTGTTTATATACTCAGCAAATAAACCTCCTGTTCGTGTCATAGAATCATAACGTGTTGTTTTTTATACTCCTCAATTTCACTAATTTCCAAAATTTTATACCCGACCTCTACGGCTTTACGGAGCTCTGGCGCGACCCAAGTCCCCAAAAACTCGCGGTCAGTGGGGTCATCATGAGGGCATTTGTCTTGCACTAAACCTTCGCAGCATGACCGACAGAGAGGAAACAGTAGCTTACCGTGTGCTTTGACAGGTAAAACTGGGTGAAATAATCGTCGCGGGGGTAAAATGCGTCATTTCACAAGTCCCTTTATCCGCGAAATATCATTATTAGGACATATGAGCTGACAATCGTTCCCTACATGTACAGTGGGTGACCGATAGGAAAAATCCCCGTCTTTAAAACATATGGATATAACGAACAAACATCGACATATCGAATTTTTTCATTCTCTTTAACATCGTAGTGTGTTACGCTATTTCCCGTACGTCCACCGGNCCGATAGGAAAAATCCCCGTCTTTAAAACATATGGATATAATGAACAAACGTCGACATATCGAATTTTCTCATTCTCTTTAACATCATAGTGTGTTACGGTATTTCCCGTACGTCCACCGGAAAACGCATCTCGAGGATCTAAAGCAACAAACATTTGTTGATCGATATTTTCAAGAAAATTTGACAGTTGGAGATCTGTCTTTTTTGTACGAATAAAATCGCATTCCCACATTTCAACGACTTCGTAACCCAAGTTTTGCAATTCCCTTGTAATTGCTCCTGTTCTTTCATATCGACTCTCTAATATATCCTTATGGTTCAACTCTTTATCTCTATTACACTTGAAACACCGTGGACAACCGTGCCAATAACAGCCGTGAAACTGATATGCATATTTTTTATTATTTTCAACATCTTCCCAATAACCATCTAGCCGATGCCCTGATTCCGTTGTGCTCGAGTCCACCCGGCGTGTATTATTCGATGATTCTCGCAATGCTCGTGCCAGAGTAACCACTCAATCGCTACGTTTGATTGCGTTTTTCCTAAACGATAACCGCCCTGAGGTATAATACCTATCTGTTTTTCTTTCAAGAAATTTGTTTGAAAAATGCGCATACACGTCGAAGCAATCGTTACACACTCTGTAAATGGGCAAACATTCCCAGCATTCATGATTAATTTACGAAACTCCACACACGCTTTCCTTAAAATTGTAACATCGAGTCTACAATAATGCAAAATTTCTTTACGGAAATCAAACTGGTAATTTTCGGCGACACGTTGATTGCACCAAGTTAAGAATTTTTCTCGATCCTGCACATTCATCTCATTTGCGCCATAATATTTTCTCTCAGGTATAGGCCCAACGTATTCTTGATTCTCTCGTTTATTGAAAAAATGTGGGAAATAGCCTTTTGCAATATCTCCTAAACCAAAGGCCTTCGGTAAACTGGCTAAAGCCATATGGAAATAATTCAAACTATCTATAAACTTATTATCCCCAAAATCCATCAAAATTATATTTGTGCCGTTAATAATTGCTTTAATTTCGCTGTTTATTCGTTTTATAACATCTTTCAAAATGAATTGAGAGTCGTAACCCTTCGCGTTGTGTGCAATACATATGACTTTTTTATACGCCTTACCCAGTGATGTAATATAATTCACAAATCCACGCACAGGATCGCCATCGTCAAAAACATGTTCTCGAGGATTACACGCACTGCATGGGCTTCCAAGATTCTCCTCAGTTTTCATAATGTTGTCATCGTTCATCTCTGCACATCGGTCACATATAGTTTAGGCAACACAGAGTGTAGGCACGTGTATGTTGACGTCATCAGTCCCTTCCATCTTATCGTCTTGTCGTGTTTCAAAGTCGTAAAAAACAAACGCCACACGTTTCACCGTTGTTTTCTTCTTAAATTTCAATGTAGGCATGTAACACAGGTGAGATGCGGCTTCATCCTTCTGGCAGACAGAGCAGTAATATTTGTTGCACTGGTGTTTCTGAGCATTCCGATGATCAATTTTCGTATTGCAATTTTTACACAATTTTATGTTTCCACATACTGTTGGTTTTATCCCTCCAAAAGAGCCTCCTTTCTTATGGTTTTCGAAACACAATCGACCGTGGAATTCTCGATTACAGTCATCACACACTATTTTATCCACACTTGTAGTGTCACATGGTGAATTTTTTAGACATCTGTCACAAGTTTTATCACAAACATGGCCTTGAGAGCTGTAGGGCGTATTACAATGTTCGCAATAATACTTGCAGCTGAACAATGAAGGTAAATTTTG
>NW_021681292.1:71089-71268 GCF_001412515.2 Diachasma alloeum | reverse complement strand
AATTTTCAGTGCATAGTAATTTGTTTATTAAAGAAAACTCATCAAATTACCTCCGGCAAATTATCAAACCGTTAATCCGAACCTCACTTTTCCTGCCGACCACCCGGCTCATCAAATCGTAATTGGCGACATCGCAGGCTCATGGATATTTGCTGCTTGATTTAAAACAGTCGACTCCT
>NW_021681292.1:14877-70865 GCF_001412515.2 Diachasma alloeum | reverse complement strand
CGCCCCACCGAGACTACGACGAGCATTAATACAACACGCCAATAAAGATTTGATTCGTTGGATTTGCGAGTGTCCTCTGAATTTATTACATGGGAATATTCCATTGAAAAATTGTGAAAAATCGAAATTGTGTAAACATAAAAAAATCTTGAGAAAGTTGGCAGAAAAAAGACAGAGTTTATCCAGCAAGAAAAAAATTTTCAATCAGAAAGGCGGCGCATTCCTGCCCATGTTATTGGGGCCTCTCATTAGCGCAATCATTTCAGCTGTTGTATAATCATGGAACATGCACGAAAAATGATACTTCTGCCGGAAGACAGTGTGGAAAAATTGAAGAAAAATTCTACACATGACGTTCATCACGTTCTAACGGAGCTGGCTAAAGAGATTCAACCATCAGCTCAAACCCCTGGCACTAATACAAGTCGATTGGATGCTCAATTATTGGAAATTTTGAATTCAAAAACACCCAAGGATGATCATGAGAAATGGAAATTGTATAATGACGTTTTGAGACGCTATTTGTTTTATACACAGCAGAGTAAAGTACCTGTGCAAGAAACGGAGACCCCCGACCCGGAGCCCGATACACGATATGACCCAAAAGCTATTGTAGCGACTATACCTGCGACCTTCCAAAGAAAAGCCTTGGGTATTTTGGAATACATCGATAGAGTAGACACTGGAAGAAAACTCAAGTGGGATGCAAGGGGACAAGTGACTTTGAATGGTCAATCACTTGATGGCGTGAATATTGTCGATTTAATTCAAGATGTGGTCAGAGCTCGTAAAACTTGTCAAGCTAAAGGCTGGGAACATTTTGCCGTGTATCTCCATAGTATAAATACACCTCGCGAGTTTATGGGTAACCCTAAATTTCATCGTGTACCGCAAATACCCTCTAGTAGGCCCAAAGTACAGCCTGAGATTTCGGAGGACGAAAGCTTTGAAGAGGAGGGTGGTACACCCCGCAGCTCGCTCGTGCACCGTACTCGTCGGAATTTGAAGAGAAGAGTGCGAGTTTTTTCTCCGTACGGCAAAAAAGAAAAGAAGACCTCAGGACTTTCATCATGGCTTCAATTTTAGAAGAAGAGAAACTATCGGGGGCCTATTTTCATCCTCCAGAGCCTGCGGCTTATACGGGAGCACGAAATATTCTCACAAAATATAAGAATGAAATTGAAAAAAATAAAATAAAAAATTGGCTAAACGCACAGAATACTTATACTCTCCATAGACCCATCAGACGTAAATTTCCACGGTTACATTATACAGTGACAAACATTGATGATGTATGGGAGGCTGATTTGGTTGAGTTGAGATCACTAAAGACATACAATGATGGGATTTCATATTTACTTGTGGTCATTGACGTTTTAAGCAAGTTTGCCTGGGTTGAACCATTGAAGGACAAGTCGGCACCGCAGGTACTCGAGGGCTTTAAACGTATAATGAGAAGGAGCGGTGGTCATGTGCCTGTTTGTATACAAACTGACAAGGGAAAAGAATTTATGGCTAGCAGTGTCCAAAAATTTTTCTCTGATAAAAAAATTCAATTTCGTGTTGCGCGTAATCCTGACATAAAAGCCGCAATCGTGGAACGTTTCAATCGGACACTGAAGGAGCGCATGTGGCGTTACTTTACACATAGTCGAACATATAAATATATGGATGTGTTGGAACAAATTGTCGACTCTTATAACAACTCGAGACATTCATCAATAAAAATGGCACCTGCGACTGTTAATATCGATAATGCTCCATATGCATGGCGTAATATACAAAATCGGTACAAGTCGGAGAAATCTCGTAAAGAAACCTTTAAATACAAAGTTGGGGACTATGTGCGCATCAGTCGAGCGAAAGGCATCTTTGAGAAAGGATATGAGACTAATTGGAGTAAAGAAATATTCCAAATAACGAAAGCAGTCCTCAAACAATCATTACCAATATACGAGCTGAAAGATTTAGCTGATGAACAAATTGAAGGATTTTTTTACGAGCCAGAGTTGGTGCTTGTCAATAAACAAACGGACAAGGATGAATTCGTAGTTGAACGTGTCATACGCTCTAAAGGAAAAGGAAAAAATAAACAAATTCTTGTTCATTGGGAGGGATATCCTGATAAATTTGATTCGTGGATACCTGCGTCAGAGCTGCACGTCATTGGAAAAAAATGAAGAGGAACGAATTTTATATGGTACTCCCAAGCAACAGCAGCATGGACTATCATCCTGATAATACAGCATCAAAATATACAACATTACTCCCGAAACAAGTTGAGTTGGAAGGAGAATGGGTTGTGGGCCTGAGTGAAATACAGTTTCCTTGTAATTTTTTACATATACGTGATAGGAAAGATGCCTCCATCAACTTTGTTAGTAGCGGAAAAGACAATAAGGGCAAGGCAAATCTACCACAAACATTTTTTCTACCTACTGCGGTTTTCAAGGACCTGACCGATCTCGTAGGTTTCATGAATAACTTTGCACCCTTGAAGGATCATATAAAATTTGAGTATTCTACCCAACAAGGCTTTGTGAAAATTGGAAGACATTGCACCTCCAAAACATGCGGTAGCACGGTACACGCATTAGACTTTTCGGATAAATTGGCTGATATGTTGGGGTTTGAGAGGCGCGTGCACAGTTTCACAAACGCAAAGCCGTATTGTGAGGGATATCTACCTGCCAGTCTGGCCAGGGGTTTACCTGAAAGCTTGTTCATCTATAGTGACCTTTGTGTACCCTATGTAACAGGTGATGTGCAGTCATCTCTTTTACGAGTGGTGCCATTCAATGCTTCTGGTTATACATATGGAGCCACACACTGTGCTACTTTTTCAAATCCTCATTATATTCCGTTGATGAGATACTCATTTCGCACAATTGAAATAGATATAAGGTGCAATCGTGGTGAAATGATACCATTCGAGTACGGACCCTTGAACGTGACACTTCATTTCAAGAGAATTGATTAACGAGCAAAATGAGTCCTTACATTGCATATTACGCGAACCAGGCTGGTGGAGGGTCAGTGGAGAGATACAATAATTTCGGACGGGTCTATGTTGGAAGCCCATATCAACGGGGCCATGGAATTGGGGCTTTCCTCGGGGGCCTCTTTCGTCGAATTCTGCCCTTCCTCGGTAGTGCAGCTCGAGCAGTCGGTAAAGAAGCTCTCAACGCGGGAATTAACGTTGTAGGCGATGTAGTGACAAACGGAAAACCCTTAAAGGTGGCGCTGGAGGATCGGCTAGCGGAGTCGGGATTAAAATTGAAAAGGAAGGCACAGGAAAAAATTGGGTCCATGATGCGTGGATCAGGATATAAAAGAAAGCGTAAACGCCTCGCATCTCATAAGCTCACTGGACGCGGGTCTGCCAAGACATCCAAAACGAGGAAGAATAAAAAGAAGAGAAATATTCCAAAAAATAAGAAAAAAGGAAAAAAAGTGAAAAAAAATAAATCCAAGAGGAAGACTCGCGATTTATACGATATTTTCAACTAATCATCATGTCGTTTCTACATTCACACTCTTCCGAGTGCGTGAAATCGGAGCTCGATCTGTTCACTATACCCCCGACGCAGACGAGTATTGAAAATTCTCAATTTGTTTATTATAATCCTGTGTCTACTTTATCGGACGACGCCCCAATCGAATTCATCGTACCAGGCCATGGAGAAGAATACATTGATTTGGCACACACTATGATAAAAATTCGAGCGAAAATTTTGAGACCCGATGGCACTGCTGCTGTTGAGGATTCCGTCGGTCCTGTGAATAATTTTTTGCATTCAATGTTCAACCAAGTGGATGTATATTTCAATCAAAAAGTTGTTACGCCGCCAAATAACCTCTACGCCTATAGAGCATATATTGAAACATTGCTGAACTATGGAGAAGATGCCAAGTCCTCGCATCTCGGAATGGCTCTATGGTCAACTGATACCTCTGGCGCTATGGATACCGCTGCAGTTGTGGGCGCTGATGTGAAAAAAAATAAAGGCCTAATCTCTCGACAAGTATTTACGAAAGGTGGAAGACCGTTTGATCTGCTGGGACATTTGCATTGTGACGTTTTCAATCAAGATAAATTTTTGATGAACGGTGTAGAGCTACGTGTTCGTCTTATCCGCGCAAAGGATGAATATTGTCTCATGGACGATACTACACTTAATTATAAAGTAAATATTGTGGAGGCCTCTTTAATTGTTCGACGCGTGAAACTCAGCCCTGGAATATTGATAGCTCACGCTAAAACGCTTGCAAAGACAACTGCAAAATATCCCTTGACCCGTGTTGAGGTTAAATCTTTTGTTCTGCATAATGGAATTATGGGAGAGACGATAGATAACGCAATTTTAGGGCAACTGCCTAAAAGAATTATACTTGGATTTGTTGACAATGCCAGTTTCAATGGAGCGAGGAAGAAGAATCCCTTCAACTTCCAGAATTTTGGAATCAACTTTTTATGCCTGAATGTCGATGGACGCCAAGTACCTACGAAACCCCTGCAACCGAGTTTTACCTCTGACGGGTGTCTAGATGTGGAAGCTTTTAATACTTTATTTGCGGGGACTGGAACGCATTTTAGTGACCATGGAAATAACATTTCTCGTCTAGCATATTCCGACGGCTTTTGTTTATTCGCCTTTGACCTGACTCCCGATTTATCTGCAAGTTCTGCCGGTCATTGGAATCTCGTAAAGAGTGGGAGTGTTCGTATTGAAGTACGATTCAACAAAGCAACAGAGCAAAATGTAAATTGTCTGCTATATGCTGAATACGATAATTTGTTGGAAATTGACTCAACAAGACAAGTTATTGTCGACTACAGTGGTTGAAAAAGAATACTAAACTATTTAATAGAGGTTCACCACACAATTACGTTAGTTGCGTCCAAACAACCGAGCAGGTGTCACACCATAAACCTTTTCTACCCGGGTCACAAGGCCACGACTATTGTCCTGCGTACCATCGTCTTATGAATACACTTGAGCTCCTGAAGGTACTACCCCATACCGATGCATCAATTGGAGGCGTCTACCCTGCTGACCGTGTCCCCTGGACATGGTCCCGGCCCTGTGCCATCATCATCAACACCGATAACCACAACCAAGCAGGAAGCCACTGGGTTGCCGTTTACCTCGGTTCAAATGGACGAGGAATCTATTTCGACAGCTTCGGAATGCCGCCCTTCGACACAAGAATCGCTCAGCGTCTTAAGCGAAATTGCCATGTATATGAATGGAGCCAGAAATGACTCCAAGATATATCGTCTGATGTTTGTGGCCAGTACTGCATTACTGTGCTTCACTGGTTGTTCAATGATCGGTCTTTACAATCCTTTCATAAACTATTTTCTTCAGACACAAAACGTAACGATCGCATTATTATGAAAATGTTTAAAAAAATTACTCAAAACCGAAATTGTAATCGTAAAAATTTAAGTAAACCTTTTCAGAGCTTACCTGGCAAAGGTATTTTACATTGTAATAAGCGTTCCACTAAAAAAAATATGTACCTTCATTAATTGATCAATAATAATAATAATAATAATAATAATCATCCTCATTATCATCATCCTTTACAATTAAGAAAATTATGTATCCTAGACAATAAGAATAATTTCTGAATAAATAATTTATGTAATTCTATAAATTGAGCGTCATGTAGTCATTTCTTATTACCACCACCCACTTTCCACCCGCCACCCCTTTTCCACCCACCACCCACTTCCTGTGACCCTCGGACCCCAACTTTGAGGCCCTGCACCCCAGGGGGCCCCCCAACGCGCCGACGACCTCTTCAAAGGCATGCCGCCGAGGGGGGAGGGGGGAACGTGCACGTGCACTTCCCGGAAAAAGGGGGGAGGGAGCGTGGGAAATTCGCCAGTAATGCCCTCTTACTACTAGTATAGTTATGTTGAAAATATATTCAATGGCTATTTTGGATGAACAATGCAATTTTTTATTTGGACTAAAACAAAATTGAATATGCTTCTAAATATATATTTAGAAGTCTAATTAAGAAGAAAAAAATTTCTTCAACTGGAAATCTTTGTCTCAGGACGACATATGAGACCCCCCGTATGTAAAACTCATTAGTTGCAACTGCCTCATGTACAAAGTAGCCTCCCTCCCTAAATATAAATCTCCCCTATGTTTAAGACACCCTGTATAAGACCATTCTCGTATAAAGCACTTCTTTATAAAATCCATTCATGCATAGAACCCCCATATGTAAAACTATTCCGATGTAAGGACCCCCCTTAGCCGCCATATTTGAACACCCCACCCTCCTCCTCCATATCTGGGGCCCTTACACACACGTTTAATCCCAAAATTTTTAAAAATAATAACAATTCAGCATTGGCTTTAGCAAATATTCTTCTCAACCCTAGAGTGGTCACTCTATGAGGGGAACCTCATCGCGCGTCGTTTTTCTTTAATTACAATTGACTGGCTAACCAGAAAAATTCGAAAAAAGTTGACTTTGTCAATTGAAGTGTCTAAAAAGTTATTGGCGTTTCTACAACAATATATTTTCCAAAATTTCTAACGAAAACACATTATTTCGGACAGATGAATTATTTTTGCTTCCGGATGGAAGCTTTGTAATTGTTCAAAATTAAGTTTCCAAATTTTTGTGTCAAGGTAATTAAATATGGTCTAAAAAGTCTAAATATGTGAGATTTAGATGGTTCATTATAGGAGCTTGATGAAATTTCATGAAATTTTGCATGGATATAGGCGTTAATAGGCTGTATTCATTGACACCAATTAAAGTTGAATTATTCATAGAGTTTGTGAAATATTGGTATTTTTTCAAAAATCGATTTTTCGATGCGCAGTCCAAGAATTGTGATCAGAATTAAATGAATCATGGCTTAAAAAATTTGTATTGATCGGCTCTTGATTCTATCAGAATATGATACAGATCGCATCTATCACTGTTGAGCTACAGCATATAGTTTGTGAGATTTTTTTTTCATTTTTTTCATGATAAACTGGAAAAATTAACAGTCATATCAATGAAATCATGACTCAAAAAGATTGTTTTGATTCTTTCTCGATGAAGTGCAAAGATTATGAAAACAGCATAACTATTTATTAAGTTGCATAGTAGCAATATGAAGCTTTAGGTCATATGAGGGTCATATATGGGTTATATGGAGTCATATAAAAGTTGTACCGGGTCATATGGTGGTTATATGAGGTCATTTGGAAGTTATCTGAGGTCATATGTAGGTCATATGGGGTTATATGGAGGTCATATGGGGTTATATGAAGGTCAGATGGGGTCATATGGATTCATATGGTGTCCATACAAGGGTCATACAAGGATCACATCAGCTCATACAAGAGTCATATGGGGGTTATACGGGATTATCTGAAGTGATATGCAGTCAAAAAAAGAGTATACTTAACTTCCCTATCGCGTATTTACACAATACTATGCAAACTTGGAATTATTTGATGATTTAAGGTCTAATGATGGGGCATGGGAGTCCGGCTGAATTTCACTAAATAAGAAAAATTGATTTCTGATAATTTGAAATGTCATGGTGGGGGCGGGGGAACTCTAGAGCCATATTTTTAATCCCATGATAGAGGACGATGAGAGAAAAGAGGTCTCGAAGGGTCAGATACGGGCTTGAGGGGTTTGACGGTTGTTTTTTCTTTGTCCCGGAGGGGTCTGACGGGGTCCAGCATTTTTTTACTATTTAAAGTTTCATAGAAAATTATCTAGCGACTATGCTAGATAATTTTATTGTATTGCTATAGAACTTTCGATAATTATTTGCCGCTTCTATTGACATGTTCGCTAGAAAATATTCTATAGAGAATGTCTATAGAATTGAGTTTTTATACATACCTTATTCTATTGAAATACATTCTATAGAATTTCCTCGGCTTGGATTATCAAATTTTTTTTTCTATTTTTTTTCTTGATGGAAAGAAAAAAAAAGAGAAATTCTATAGAAAATATCTCAATCAAATAAGTTGTTCAAAAAAATCTAGTTCTATTGACTTTTTCTCTACAATACTTCCTATTGAACATGTCAATAGAAACAGCCAAAAAATTATGTAAAGCTCTGTAGCAGTACAATAGAATTGCCTAGCAAATTCGCTAGGCATTTCTATTAAACTTTTTCGTGTGTGGTCAACCATTATTTTATTATTTATGGTGTTCACCTATTAAATAACTCAATAGAAAAACCTATCGAATTCGCAACACAATTCCATTGTATTTTTATAGAACTTTTTATAAGTTCTTTCCCGCTTCCATTGACATGTTCAATAGATAATATTATACAGAAAAAGTCTGTAGAAATGAATCTTTCTACATATCTTATTCTAATGAAAACTATTCTATAGAACTTCCTCGGCGGAATTTTTTTTTCATTTCTAAAGTTTTGACGCTTATTTTTCAGTTGTCTCGTAGGGGTCTCACGGGATCTAATAGCATATTTTTTATTATCCAAAGTTTCATATGACGGGGAATAACAGGAAACCATGAAGGTCAAAAAGTTATTTTCGATTATTTGCGGGGTCATTCTAGAAGATGAGAATAACTCAAGGGTTGTGAGGGTCAAGTATGAAAAAAATTACTAGAAAAACCTAGCGAATTTGCTAGACAGTTCTATTGGATTGCTATAGAACTTTCTAAAAGTTTTTTGCCGTTTCTATTGACACGCTTGAAAGAAAATATTCTATAGAAAAAGTCAATAGAATCAGATTTTTCTATACAATTTCTTCTATTGTAACATAGTCGAGAGAATTATCTCGATTTTTTCATTCTATAGAATTCTCGACTTTTTTTTCATTCCATTACCCTCTTGCTTTCCATTATCCTCATTATTTCCATTAAGGGAATCAAACAAAAAACTTAGAAAATTTCAGATGAAATTATATAGAATATACTTGAATAGAATAAGTTGTATAGAAAAATCTAACTCTTTCGATTTTCTCTATACAATACTTTCTATTTAATTTAATTACTTTATTGCACCTTTTAGTATTACACATTTGGTACAAGGGGGGGGGTGTGAGACACCATCTCACCAATTAAATAGAGTACGGGATGAAAGGATTTAACATTATTATTTTTTTCTGTTCTTCTGCTTCAGATATTAAAAATAAAAAACAAAAAAGTAATAAAAAAATGAATAAATAAATACATACAATACTTTCTATTCAACATGTCAATCGAAACGGCCGAACAATTATAGAAAGTTCTATAGCAATCCAATACAATTGATCCGCGAATTCGCTAGGTATTTCTATTAAATGTTTTCGGGCGTGGTCAACCATTATTTCTTTATTTATAATGTTCACGTATGAAACAATTTGATAGAAAAAAGTATCGAATTCGCTGGACAATTCCATTGGATTTCTATAGAACTTTCTATAAGTTCTTGGCCGTTTCCATTAACATATTCAATAGAAAATGCTCTATCGAAAAAGTCGATGGACACGAAGTGGAGATATTTAGAAAATAGTTTTCGATATTTGGAAACCCGAATATTTATTAATATTGATTAATTAAAAATTGGCCGTACGATTGGCAGAAATGTCCAAAATTTCCTTCTTGACATTGTCCGCCAGCGCAAAATTATTTGGATAATCGGTGGTTCAGATACCAATGTTTGGAAAAATTCATTCAATTAAATATCAATAGTTTATTAATGAACATTAATTTATGAACCAATCGATTAGCTAAATGATTTTACTTTGACTGACACTGTCAAGATGAAATTTTCGACATTTTTGCTGAATTCTACGGCCAATTTTGAATTGATTAATATTAATAATATTTGGGTTTTCAAATATTAAAAACTATTTTCCAAATATCTCCAAATGATTTCCTAACGATTAGAAAGATCAATTATCAATTTTCTAATAAGCATATGCTCAATATAGGGAGCTTCAGGAACCACCAGGAACGAGGAATAGGGGACGACGAAGCATAGGAGACCCCACAGTCTAGTTGTTATTATGTCTATAGCCTACACAGTAACAGCTGAAGAGCAGTAACTAACCCATTTCACCAACAGATTTTTTGTTTGTTCGCTAGGGAATTTCGGTTTAATATTTTCACCGTCCCCAAATCAACGCCGTTTACAGACAGTGTGAAGAAAAATAACGTTCGTCACTAGACCGAAAACAACTTTTCTGACTCGTGTGATTGCATTCCTCGGCGTCGCCTCGGTCTGCAATCCTCACACTCGTCGGAAAGGTTTTTCCGGTCCTGTGACGAAAATAGCTATTATTCATTGATTTATTCACATGTAGAATAGCGGAGGATGGGACAAATCTGCGTATCGCTATGTAAAAATTCAATTAAAAAACTTAGTGCTTCCTTCAAGAAATTCTATTGATTTTCTATTGGAACTTTATACACTTTCTATCACCATTCTATTGAACTTCTGTTGAAAAATTCGATTTGTTCTTTGCGCCTATTCTAATGTATATTCTATAGGAAAAGTCAATAGATTGGGATTTTTATTTTAATTTTTCTCTTGAGATTTTTTCTACTGCAATTTTTAGTGGTGAATTTGATCATTTTTTTCGGTCTATATTTGGCTTTTTACTGCATTTCAGAATCCAAGTGAAAAAAAAAATCATGCTTGAAAATGGCAATAGGAGAAAATCAAACAGAAATCTAGATTTATTGATTTTTCCTATAGAATATCCAACGGTATCGGCAAAAAAAAACAATAGAATTTCTCAACGCAGTTTTCCGATGTTTCCAATTGAATTTCTTAAAGAGAGGACTAGGTTGTTCTATTTAATTTTTTCATATGTGTTGAACAAATCATTCTGTTAATAATTAATAACATCTGCCATGAGTTCATACATGATTGAAAAAAATTGATAGAAAAGGCCATTGAATATGCCGACCAATTCTATTCGATTTTGTATAACTTTTTATTAGTTTTTGGCAGTTTCTACGGTTGAAAATATTTTTTTAAAAAAGTCAGTAGAATTCTGGTTTTTTACGGTACTTATTGTATTGAAATATTTTCTACAGAATTTTCTCGGTTCGAATTTTCTTTTTTTTCATTCAATTTGTTTTTTGTTTCCTTCAAGAAAGTAAAACAGAAAAAATGCGAAAATTTGAGCCAATCAAATTCTATAAATATTACAATGGATTACGTTGTATAGAAAAATCTGATCCTATAGATTTTCTGGGTGATATCTTCTATTGAATATTTCTCGAGAAATTCCCAAAACTAGGGTATATTGTAATTCTATCGAAATACAATGGAGCTATCCAGCGAACTCGCAAGGTTTTCCTATTAAATTCTTCCATATGTGTAAACCTTTTCCCTAACTTTTCAAGAACATTCTCCAATGACATCCAAAACAAATTCTATAAAAGGGTTTTAATGAAGACAAAAATGGTAATATTCAATTGATCGTGTTATTACAAAAAAAAAATTATTATTTTACAATCTGCTATCATTTCTGTGTTTCAATTTTTTTTTAACTTGTTTTCATGACGAAAATGTATGAATATACAGCTTTAGGGACAAAACAGACTCTTCATTGTACTTCTCTTCCTCTTCAAGGCTGAGGAGTCGGTGTAGAATCTCGAAGGGTTCCTTCTGTGAATCTTGGGATGGTTGGCGAGGTAGTTGAGGACCTGCGAAACGATCATGATTTTCCTTTTCATTCATGAATTCATCATTATCATTCATAAATCTTAATCAACATCCCATCTGTTCGGAATGTAAATAGTTCCGGCGGATTTTACCAGAACTGCTGGGGCCTTAATGCTTGTCACAGGTAAGTATACTAAATCCTGCGATTCTTCCACTATCTTCATGTATGTGGTGTTGAATGCTGCACCTATTGTGTTGAATTGATATCCAATTATTCCTTCGATTCTGCCGTTGCCGTGTCGCCATTCTAGGATGGACTTTATGCGAACGAATTGCATCCTGTTATCGCGTAGAGGTGGAATGACGTGAACTACTGAGTTATCATACTTGACAGCTCTGTCACTTGGCGGTTGGTATGCAACGCCGTCAATGATAACTTTTTGATGACGAGTAATGGGCATTCTTTCCTCGATACCTTCATATCCAGCTGCGTTGAGCACCATAAGCTCTGCATTGTCGATTTCTCCTGCTGCACCGTTCAAGTGGCGAACAAATCTACCAGTAGCATTTTGTGGTAGAATCACCCAGCGTGCTTTGTAAAGCAGCTCTCGTAGCAAGTTCAGTACGGCGGGTGACATTTCCCAATCAAGGCATCTATCGACTATTTGGGCCAATAGAATGCGACAGGCAACGTGCATCGCACGGTCGGTAAGACTGGTGATGTATTTCTTGATCTGCATATTCAAGGATTCGAACCAGAACCCAGATGCTACCCACAATGGACCCAATTCTCGGACACAGCGAACACTGTGTTTGAAAAGGTGAAGATTATATGTTTGTAGACGTTCTGGGAGATGTTCTGCCGCATTTGGGCGGAAAGTGTCAATTTTTTTATCGACATCGTTTAATTCTTCGGGCAGTATAGAATCCTTGTTCATAATATACGTGGCGTCCACAAAGAGTGCAAATTGTTCAATCTGAACCTGAGACATGTAGTCGTGAGCGCATGGCAACCAATAATACCAGGCCAAGTTTCTGTACTCAGAGCCTTTGTATTTTTTAAATGTTTCAAAGGTCGTGGTAATCTTGCAATTTTGGCAGGAGGCTTCACCGTCTGAATGCGGTCGCTTGTTGCTTTTAGATTCCGTGGAGGTATATGATCGTCCATGTCTCCGTCAGTAGGAATTCCGTATAAACTGACCAAATTTCTCTCCCAAAGACAACGCAACGATTCCACCAATTGACATCTTCGAAGGTCCAGTCCTGGAACGATGCTCAGTGCCGACCGGCATCGAACGCCATTCACCGGTGTATCGTTCTGCTGAGCCAAGAAGGCATCCCGTCTGATTTCAGCATCAGTACGATCCGCTGCAAAATTTACGGGATTATCAGAGTCGTCATAGTATCTGTATATTGTGTATTGGCCTTGCTCTCCGACATTCACCGTCTGCGCATAACAAAATGTGCATCCCAAACGGCCATTAAGACGCATTATACCTATCACAAGATATCTGGCTTTAGAATCCGCCGAAATGATGAGAGGAACGAAGCGACTTATCATCTCCTGTGCGTCTTCGGCACGGCGCCAGGTAATGCCATCGACATTCAATTGTCGTAACCGTCTTGCAAATGGTGTCAGAAATTTAGTCATCTGGGGCTTCCGAGGACCTACATACAGAGCTGCCAGTAGCGAATTACGCTATCGAGCTCGGGGAGACAGTTCGAGAATCTGCACAAAAACTGGCCATATTTCAACCGGAGACGAGTTTGCTGGACTCACTCCATCTGTCCATATGGCAAGGGAATAATTGCTACTCTCTCTGGACAAAAATCCACCTTCTGCGGACGATTATCGATAGACACTCCCGCCATAAAAGTCATCGATAGCTTCCGGGTTTCGTTTAACTCTGGTCCAAGGGTATTGCAAAGCTGTTGTCATTCCAGTTTTACCGAACAGTCCTTGCAGCTGGGCTAGCAGATTTAGGTAAGAAACGTTCCTAACTCCCTTCTTTTCCCCGGACCATTTTCGCCACATCTGCAGAATCGAGTTGGTTCTTTGGCAACTCCCAAATGGTCCCAACATATTGTGCAGTAGATCGAGTGTTCGAAGTTACCAAGGCTACGATTCACAATTCGCCAGAAAGATTGCATCGTTGTGGGAAAGTGAGCATTATTGAACTCAATGTTTGCCATTTTGAACGATTTCAAAAGTGACTGGTATGATTGCTTATATCTGAGATTTTTTGCGATTTCCACAAGAAGCTTCTCAAATTTTTGAACATTATCCTCGGAATGCAGATGTTCATCTAATCCACTCCCCTCAATATTGATATGGAAAAAATCATCGAGCATTCCATTGAACTGTGGGGGAGGCTCATCATCATCTTCGTCTGTATCGTCAATTTCTGCATCTTCGTCATTGCTTCCTCCTGAGTCTTCAATGTAGTCATCGTCTTCGTCACTGGAGCGTTGATTATCATCAGGGTTGAACACGCCATGACTCCCAGAATCTTCAATATAATCATCATCTCCATCACTGACGCGACCAACATCTGCCATTTCGTCGCCTGAATCGACGACCATCTCATCGTCACTGGAATCGTCTAGTATCTCATTTTCCATTTCTCCTGGTCGCTCATCCATCGCTCACTGAAATCAAATATTAGGAAAAGTCTACAGTGACATTTTTCACTCCAAAGTTTTGTTCATGAATTATCGAAATGAAGGACCAATCAAACGCCTTCCCCCGATAGAGAAATCTGATCCCCCTTCCCATTAATTCGCATCAGTCTCATTTTTCGATTTTAAACGAGAGGAGACTTTATAATTTTTTACTTTGACCGGGATTATTAGGGTCATATTGCCTGACGAAGCCTAATCGCTCTGTCGCCGCATTTAAATTCACTACGTATTTTCTCAGCCGGGAATAATGACAGGAGAACATTTCTTTGTCTATGTACAATCAATTGCTGTAATTTACATTACTCCAACTTAAGTGAGAGAGGAGATATTAATTTTATAACGGGGGGTGATTTGCAAGGGATTTTTACTTTCTTGACGAATAACTGCTGAACAAAGAGTCGGCGATTAAAATGTTATCACCGTTTTCATCTCCCAATAAGCCCCCGAACTACCCTCACAAGGACAATCTTTCGTTTTGCTACACCCTGTATATTCAACGTAACAAAATCAGTAATCTACCCAGCGCTTATGATATTCTACAATGGTAAATAATTGGTTTTTCAGAGAGAGAGAGAGTTACTCAATTGAATTAACTTGCATTCATAATTAACCGTTTCTTCAATGATCTAATGATTATTGATTGTGAGTGTAAGAAGCATTGCTGCTTAATGATTGTAATTCATTTGGTGAATTCGAAAATTAATGGACGGGGCCGGCAATTGGCTGCCCTCAGATATGAGTTATCCTTTGTCACAAGCTCGATACAGTTGTTTGATATGTAAACCGTTTGATCACTAATTCTCAATTCTCATTGATCGATAAATCACGTGAGTTTCTCGAACAGACCCCATGGATTTCCAATCCTTGAAACTTTCGCATCAATTTCGAAAAAAAAAAAAAAAATCCAACCGAGGATAATTTTATTCGCAAAATATTCGCCTGGATGTCTTATATCTCAATTAATCAAAATACGCATACCCGTTGCAACAACTATTCGTACATATTTTCATTTTTCTTTTTTTTTTGTCAAAATGCTTAGACACACTCTAACATTTGAAATAATCAACATTTCAACTAGAAATAGGAGATGGAGTTCCCCCTTATTACTTAGTGATGCCGCGAGAGACTTTACGAGATAAAACTTTGGAGGGATCGTCTCGATCTCAGTAAACACGAAAATATTTGGTCCCATCTTAGTTTCGAAATATGCAGTATTGAATCCTCTTATCATAACTCCGAGTAAATTGATCTCATTCCGGTATTCTATTCTTCGCAATTTCTCATGTAAAATCGCTGTTTTTGTCTCGGTCTCTTTGTGTCGAACGGTTACGTATAAAAAAAATGCAAAAACTGGAATCTGAAATGAGATAAATTGCCTCGGAGTTTTCATGAGAGGAGTCGATACCGTGTATTTCGAGACTGAGATGAGACCAAAAAATTCCGTGTTCACTAAAACCGAGACGATCCATCCAAAGTTTAGTCTCGTGACGTGTCGTCAAGTCTCTGGCGCCATTACTATTATTGCTACAATATTTCCTATTGAAGATGGTCTGAATGAGACGGTTAATTTAGGAAATATCCAACTTCGTATTTGAATCTATTATTTTGAATATCTATAAAATCCATGACCCGATTGGGCCCCTCGGCAATACGCAATATTGTAGTGCCAAAAGAGACTCTATTTGAAATTTGATCTGTCGATTTTTTGAAAAGTCAGAGAGCGAACAAAATTTTGAGGCAAACCCTGTAAAATGGGAATATTTCGGAAACTTGTTGCCAACAGCTCTCCGGATTATTCGGATAGCTGTTGACAACAAGTGTTATTCGGATTTAAAGATATATAAAACATTGAGATAAATATTTTGAAACAGAATAAAATTGTTCGGTTCGGACTATTGTGAAGCCCGCCATCGCAATATTGATGACGAAAAAAGCATTGAAACATCCCTCAATGACAAGCTCACATGACCACATGCTCATTATCCCCGATTTTTTTTATTGACACGGCTCGGGTATGTAATTAAATGATTAAACGAACTTACCTGTAAGTGAAGTTCTATCTTACTTGTATGTAGCGCCTCTTCCGAAGAGATCAAATTGTAGTACCACTACTTTATACTGATGTCGCCACAATCTTGAAAGTATAAAACTTTTCTATCTCTACCATTTTGGATCGCGTGTTCCTCATTCATTTCAAAGTGCATCTGTCGTAAAGAATTTCGGGAAATTTTCAAATTAACTGCTAGAAAATTAGGGAGTGTCAGTACACAGGGAGGGATTGATCTCTTCGGAAGAGGCGCTACATACAATTAAGATAGAACTTCACTTACAGGTAAGTTCGTTTAATCATTTAATTGTATTTCGCGCCTCTTCCTCGAGATCACATTGTAGCTGTTTAAAGTCTATTATGACAATATCAACACGCATAACAATTATCAGCAAGATGAATATTTATATATGTTGTTTAATACACACTTAATATAACATACAACCATTAGTACTGACAGTACTAATAATATCGAATCTTAACCATCGTTCAAAATTGCTAGTGCAAACGATTTCTTATCTGTAATAATAGGGCGGTTATAAAATCTCGCGAAAGTTTGAGAATTTTTTGTCCATCCAGCTGTCTTAAGGATGGAATCGATGGTTATACCATTACGATTCGCCGCTGAAGTGGACGCATGCCTTGTGTTATAGGCACTGAACTTAGATATATCTATATCGCTATCTCCCAACATTTCTTTGATCCACCGACTTAGGGTTTGAGTTCCTATCGCTTTATGAGGTTTTCTCGATGAAATGAAAAGCTGATGCTCTTCATTACGCATATCCTTGGTCTTTTCTAAATAAACATTCAAGGCCGATGCTGGGCATATTGAGGGATCTTTATCAAAGTATGGAATTATAAGCACAGGCTGTACTTTATTGGGGCCTGATGTTTTCAACTGATTGGAAATTTTTATCTCGTAACTACTGCCATTTAAAACTATATTTCTTATATCGATAGAAGTCATTGTTTGTATGCGGTGACCAGTAACAACTGCTTACAGTGTAACTAATTTTTTGGCTAAAATATCAATCGAGAGATTCTCGTTGGAATCTAATTTCTTTAGATATGTTAAAACATCTTTGGGATCCCCGGTACAGTCGTATTTCGCTTTTGGAGGTCTTGACTTGCCAATACCTTTAAAAAACCTTTTTAAACGGTCGTCTTCTCCAAGTCCTGACCCAAGTATCAAGGCGATTGCTGAACGATAGCAGTTCTAGGTCCCATATGAAATGCCTTTTTCGTATTGCTCACTCAGGAACTTCAATACCATGGGGATCTCAATCTGGTAATGGTCTAGCTGATTAGCATTACAAAAATACCACCATTTTTTCAATCCACTGTCATACTGGAGAAGTGAAGATGCTGCAAGTGAAGAAACCATAATTTCGAGCGACTCTACGGGGACCATCTTTAAGTTGAATGCCTCTCTGATATAATGCCTGCAACCAGGGTAATCCTCCACCAAAGTGGATGAGGTTTTCTGTCCAAAGATTGTAAAAGATTAACATCAGACTGAAAATAAATAGGTGAAGATTCAAGCATTGATGTAAAAAGTGGGAACCAAGCCTGAGCTGGCCAGTGTGGAACCACCAAGATTCCTCTACTTTGCTCGAATCTGATCTTCTCCAGAGTACGCAGAATGATGGAGAAGGATGGGAAGGCATGGAAAAAATATTCTTTCCAACCAATAGTAAAAGCATCAATGCCAATTGATCCAGGATCTTTTTTCCACGAAATATACTTCTCACACTTCGTGTTTGTCCTAGTGGCAAAAAGATCAATTTCTGGTCTTCCAAACCTCTTTACGATCTCCCTGAAAGCTGGAGATGATAACGCATATTCAGTTTCAGGCTCGAGTCTGCGTGACTCAAAGTCTGCCTCATGATTATCCTTGGAAGATATGTAACTGGCAAAAATCCACAAGTTTCGTTCCTCGCACCACTGCCATATGTTCTTAGATACTGTAGCTAATTTCGGGAAACGAACACCTCTTTTCTTGTTGATATACGCTATTGCAGTGGTGTTATCTATCCTTAATAAAATATCGCAGCCCCTTAATTCTTCTGCGAAACATTTTAACCCGAACCACGCAGCCAACAGTTCTAAATAATTTATGTGCTGACTTTTTTCATTTGTGACGAGGCAACCTTTTTATTTTTTATTATTTTTATACTCTTTTATCGCCCCCAACTACACTGCCCCTTAATACTATATATTTGGCCACCGCTGGCTACCTTATCTTTCCCCCCACAACTACTCTAGTTCCCTCCCCACCTCACCCTTCCGTCCCCCTCGACCAGCAACGACGAGACCCCAGGATGGAGAACAGTTCCGGCCCTAGACTAAAAGTGGAACACCGGTACCCCAGGAAGAAACACCAAAGAACGCCCCCTTCACCTCAGGCACCCGGAAAGCGGATGACGATTCCGCTCCTGGCCCACCTCGATCTGCCCCCCTGCGAAGAAGACATTGACGGGAAGGAAAGCCACTCGTCTCACGACTGCCCCAGTTAACGCGTCGTGTCAATTGTGCCCAGAGAACCATAGCAATGTAAAGAGGATTGTTGGAGGATCTTGGACCTCATCCCACATCGGAGAGATCAGCCAGGAGACCCTGAGGTGGAGAGGAGGCTCAGCATCCCCTGGAGAGGACCCCGAGAAGGCCCAGGTGTTAATTACCCCGGACAGTTCCCCAGCATCGAGAGGACCTGTGAGTACGAGTTATTTTCCCCTTTTCCCAGTCACTATTTCTGCAGTCTTATCTTCCCGTTCCGTCCCCCCAGCGGTGAGCCCACACTTTTGTTCTTCTCCCCGCAGTGAGATAATTATTGTAAGAGTCGAGACGCCCCTAGACACGACTAAACTCCTCCCTTCTTTATTGATTAGAGCCTTCCCGATATTGTACGTGTTAGAGTCGCTTGGCCTTACCCTCCCCCTAGATCCGAGTCAAAAGGCCTCACCATCTGTATGTAAATTTGACTGGAAATATATCATTTTATTGAATTTACCCCCTCTTATTTGTTACGCTTATTTGACACCCCTAAAACCCTTTTCAGGATTTTTGCTTGTCAGATAACACGGTCACACATTTTTGTCCCAATGACCAGAGACTCGATCCTCATTGCAATACGCCCCCCAACCTGATAACGAAGCATCAGAAAATTTCGATACAAGGATTGAAGTTTTTTTATCTCATTTTGGGCTTTGGAAATATTCTTCTCCCATCAATCAAAATCTTCCGCTAACCCCGAGGATAATTTCATTTTTGCTTCAAAATTGTCGTTGTTTTGTTCGAGTGCTAAAAACCTTTCTCGTTCAAAACCTCTCATATAGACTCTACCGTATTTGAGCGTCAAGCAGCATGAATTCAAGGTTCCAATGAATGATGCGAATTCTCTTATTTTACACTGTTTCATAGTCTTAAATTTTTTAACTTTACATTGTACTTTTTCTTGTTTTTCTTTCGGAAGCTCGACGACCATTCTTTCAGAGTCATAGATATTTCCAAGAAATTTACAACGGATTGAGGGTATTTTGTGACTTTTCTTTTCATTGATTAAAAATCCCAACTTCTGCAACAATGTGCATGTAGCTCGGACATCATCCTGACATTTCATGAAGGAGTTTTCTATAAATAAAATGTCATCTAAGTATATAAGCGACGTATGGCCGAAGCTTCTTAGATGGGACATAACTGGCTTCATAATTTTCGTAAATGTATATGGCGCAGTGCTTAACCCGAAAGGTAAACAAGTAAATTCATATAATAATCCCTCAAAACTAAACCTTAAGGATTTTCGATCTGATTTTCTGATTGGGACCAAATAATAAGCATCTTGGAGATCAATTGAGGCCATAAAACAACGAGGGGATAATAGTCGTTTGACAGTTTTTTCATCCTCTAACTTAAAATGTTCTGTTTCAATGAATTCATTAAGCTTCTTTAAATTTAAAATCAATCAATAAGAGCCATCTGGTTACGGAACCAGAAAAATTCTCGAAAGAAACTGGGATTTACTCGGCAAGACCTGAACAATGGCACCCTTCTCTCTTAATTTATGCAATTGCTCCTTAATGGCAGCACGTTCTTGGGATGACCACTGAGATTCGGAGGGTGGATTGCTTTGCGATACTCTGGATGTAAATGGAATCTTATATCTACTGATCCAACTCAGGATAAGTTTGTCAGAAGTAATCTTACACCAATGCGAGTGAAAATCTTTTAACCTGCCTGCTGAACAACTTACAGTGTCTAACTCTGTTTCTTCGATGTCGATGTCGACTGATGGCTCTTCTCGCGTGCTGGTCGATGGCTGGGGTACTGCTTCGATTTCGTGTAAGGTTTGCGCCCGCCCGACGTCGAGTTGTGTGTCGGTTTGTAAGACTGTCGACGGGATGGGCCCTTCGAGTTTTTTGTCTGATTACCTTGCTTTTGTTGAGTATTAGGCTTTAAAATCTTGACTGTTGACTCGAGAGCTTTGATAGCCTTCACCTTATCATCCAACTTTTCTCCAAACAACCACTCATCAACTGAGACTGAGACGCAATGACGTTCGTCGGGATAAGATTCCCGCGAATATTTGATTCTTCATGCTGAAGGTCCGCCAGGAGATGAAGGATTCCCTATAACAATGCTGTTAATTCTTTAGCTAGAATTTTATCATTACTCTTGAGATTAGTTACCTTGGTGATAACGTCCAGGACCCCAGCCAGACTGGCAGTTATCCTGTTCTGTTTTTCCACAATCCTACTGTCCCTTTTCACAATTGTCTCTTGAAGGCAGCCTTTCACTTCAGGGTTTAACTTGGGAGGATCCATTAGTAAACAATTCTCAGGTGACACGAATTTTTCTAATAATAATTTCCTCTTTTCGGCTGGAAAACCTTTTTTAATAACCTCTTCCACCCCAATTGCGAACTTCTTGTGAACTGCAGGTGCGAATTTTCTGTCTGGATGAATCCTCTCTCCTAGAACCTGAAGAATTTCAGGGTCCAGGTCTACTTCCATAGGTTTTATGGAATTATCTTGAGGTTGTATCAGTTGTGGCGGGGCGACTGTAATTGGAGCTCCGCTATTAGAAGTGTCTGGGGGAGTTATCTGCTGTGGAGTAACATTGGACGACTGATTTCCATTCGTATCAGGGATTTGCACACTTGGAGCTTGAGTTGAAGCAGTTGGAACTGTTCCTGACCCTTGTACCTGAATACCTGAACCATCAACTGGTGTTACATCATCCACTGATGCAACACTGGACTCCCGAGATTTATCATTGTGATCCGAACTCTGAGATTCTGATGCACTAGCACTAGATCTGCGACTTGTTCGACGAAGTCGATGATTGTCTCGTGCACCACTGTCTATAATTGGGGACTGAACTGGACTTCTACTGTGTAGACGGCTCCTACTGCGACTGACGTATCGTCCGCGATTGTATCGAGACGTGTGGTGTCGTTCAGGACTCAGACTGCGATCTGAGTAACGTCCACGACTAGTGGACCGATTGAAAGAATCACGATAGCCGTAAGAATCATAACTCCTGTCACGACCAGTCCTCTGGTCATCGTAATCATCCCAATATGTCCGACGATAATCTTCCTTATCCCTGCGAGTACCTGGTGTCAAAAGAAAAAAACATGCTGTATCTGGTTGAACCATAGCATCAGTACATCCATGTCGAAGTCGGTTGGACCGACTTGACAGGTTATAATCATCAATCTTCGGTTGGACCAAAATCTGAGACAAATCCCATATCACAGCCAGTTGGACCAGATTGATAGGGTTATGTGTACCAGGTCTCTTGCCCACGTCGGTTGGACCGACAGGATAATGCTTTGTGGTACACAATTCTTGTAGTAATGTTTCCTTGATTAAAACATGACAACTACCAACATTTAGTTGAACCAAATGACGGTTAGTTTCACCACGGAACTTAACCTGAAACTTACCACGATGTTGTGAACGATTTTCTCGTCCTTGACGTTCAACTTTCTTTTTCAATTTTTTAATTTGTCTTCTTAACTCGTTCTCTTTGACTTCATCTTTCGATGAATGTTTATTCTTATTCCTTGGCATTTTATTTAATTGCTGATAATTTTTCGTACATGTGACGTGCTCGGCACAAAGAAGAAGAATGAGGAACACGCGATCCAAAATGGTAGAGATAGAAAAGTTTTATACTTTCAAGATTGTGGCGACATCGGTATAAAGTAGTGGTACTACAATTTGATCTCGAGGAAGAGGCGCAAAATACAATGTACTATATGTCAAGTCATGCAGAAGTCGAGTTTTAAGCAGGCTGCGCGAAGCCCAGCGTGCGATAAACTCGACTTGCACGACGCGACCTAAAATATTTCCGTATCTTATTAAGAACAGAATCTGGCTCCCGAATTAGGACTCACCAAAATTTATCTGGTAAACTAGGGTCCTAATAGCTCCTTTTGTTTTCCAACTTCAACGATGTGAAATCTTCAAGAGTGGTTGAAGACAAATTGAGAGAATGCTGACAGATCCACATTAATTTGACAAGGACACACTACACTTATCGACACTTAGCACTTCTTTACAGAGATTGATGTCCGGACTGCACTGCGAGATGATTCTATTCAGAAATCCAAATTGAACCTGATTATGAGTTACAAATGCTGCAACTTATTAGTTAATCGATGATGGTATCGCCGAGCCAATGGTGTGAAGTCTAACAATTATCCTGACTACTACAGGAGGAGTAGGAGATATATCAAAGTAACCATTGGAGGAACTTCTTCTTAGGAAGGGGAACTGATTTGGGCAGGAGGGGGGGGGGATGCTAGGAAGTAACTTTGTGACGCTAGGGGAGGGGGAGGAGTCGATTGTTTGGAAAGGATCGATCACGAAGAGGTAAGTTGGCTTTTGTTCATAGAAGCCAAAAATAATAATGAAGGTGGAATTTATGTTGAACAATCGTCATTGGAATCGAGGCAAGATGATTCATAATTTCATGGAAGGTTTTAATAACTCTGTTCCACACGGAACATTCAGGCGTAGGATTCTGGCCACGGTTTCATTCTGGCCTAGAACATAATCATTTTAACCCTCTGATATGAACGGGTGTTTGCACCACATAGAAAAATGTAAACATCAATTACGTTTTCTTCAGCGTAAATTACGTTTTGGTAATCGTGATTTACGCTTTACGTCAAAATGATGCCTGCTGGTTTTTTTCCGTCACAAAAATAAGAATTTGGGCTTTAAAAAGACGGATTTTACGCTCGAAATAAAATCGTAAATTACGCCCGAACAAAGCGTATTTTACGCTTATGAAATAGTGAATTACGATTTTCGAAGCGTATTTTACGTTTAAGAAATCGTGAATTACGATTTCAACAAAAAGGTATTTTACGACTTACTTATTCGTAATTTACGAAAGAAACATCATCTTTTACGTAATATTTTTCTTATTTATTTATTTTTCCACCCTACTCCCCTCATTTTTCAAGGAAAAAAAATCCACTATCTTCCTGAGTTCCGGAGATATCCTCGAAAAACTCACTTTTTGATGACTCCTTCATGAGAGCGGGCTGAGGGAAGGGGGCACCCATCAAGGATTCTCGGGGAGAACCCCCCCTCCCCCACGCCCCTCAACACGTAGCGGGCACTTACGCCCTTGAAATACTGTAATCGAAATTTTTGGATTCAACCTCAAAATTTCTGAAAATGAGAAAAAAACTCCACTGATTTTAGAAAACAATGTTGCTTGAAAACAATCCACCATCCCCCATTCGAGATTCAGAAATATTATTCTCGTTTTGAGTATAAAATATACTTGATTTAAGTATATTATTCTTGAATCAAGTACAATTAGTGATGCCGTAAGAGCGCAAGAGAAACAAGACAAGACAAGAGTTCTGTTGCAAGAGGCAAGACAAGAGACAAATTTTTCTCTTGCTAAGAAGGGCAAGACAAGACAAGAGGGAAGTTTGCAAGAGGCAAGAGGAAACAAGAGATATGGAACAAGAAAAAGAATGATTGATCGAAAATTTCACGAGAATCAAACGTCACGAGGGTCACAAGGGTCACAAGGAGACGATCAAATTTCACTAGAGTCGAACGATACGAGGGTCATAACTGGATGGTCACATTTCACGAGCGTCAAACGTCACGAGGGTCAAAAGGAGATTGCTAAATTTTCAAATTTTCAAGACTAGGAATGATTACGTGGAAAATTCAACATATCACAATAATTAACACCATTATCCTTACAATTGAGAGTCTAAGATTGTTCCATGTGACTTATAAGGATCGTTTAAGCTTCCGATTTACTTGTGACCCTTGTAACCCTCGAGAGTTTGCTCATCCGCATATGACGTTGGATCTTTGTGACCCTTGAAAAATAACCATTGTGATAGTCAAGCGTTGTCAACTTTCATAATTCCCTCGTGACTCTCGCGACGTTTGACCCTCTTTTGAATTTGACGATCCCCTTGTCACCCTGGAAGCGTGTGGTCCTCATTAAATTTGACATTCCTCCACTGACTCATTATGGTTGGCCCTAGTAAAAAATTTAACCATTTCCTAGTGACCCTTGTGACGGTTGATCCTTGTAAAATTCGACCATTTCTTTGTGACCGCTGTGAAATTTAACCATTCCCGCGTGAATATTGTGTCGTTTGCACGTGTATGTGTCCCTAGCATGTAGGTAAATATGTATATGTCGATGATAGCCACCTTCGGAAAATTACTAATACTCTGCCGTTATAGAAAACTGTCTGTAATATATCATGAATTTGATTATTCATTGACCATAAAACAAGGGAGACTGGGGCAAAATTGACCAGTAGAACAAAGTGGCATGGATGTTTATCTCATTGTCCGACAATGGTTCTGTCGAATTGATGAGATTTATAGAATTGATTAATTTCACGGAATTAAAAACTAAAATTGTCGAAGTGCACAAGAGAACGCAAGACAAGACAAGAATTTTTTTCTTCTTGCTCATATCTAGCAAGACAAGAGACAAATTTTCTCTTGCCAATTGGGGCAAGACAAGACAAGAGAAAAGCGCTAAGATTTTCTTATTTAGTGAAATTCAGCCGGCCTCCCATGCCTCATCATTAGACCTTAAATCATCAAATAATTCCAAGTTTACATATGGGTAATTTCACAAATTACCAACCGATCATTTCGCGCTAAGTCTGGGATTTTTACCAACTTTTGATATATCTTTATACTCGATAAGAACTGACTTCACCTAAAATTTCAGGGCTCTAACTCAACTCCTTCATAAGATATGCGAAATTTCACTTTTTTCGCACTTTTTTCGACGAAAACTCCTCATTACCGCCACGTGGTTAAAAAAAAAATTGGACATAGCATTTTTCGTCAGAAAAATTCTGAATTTTCCGAAAAAATAAGAATTTTTTTGAACCAATGAGATTTCGACAGTAAAAATGCATTTTTTCTCTCAAAAAAAGTGGAAAATCATGTTTGTGACCCTGTTTCCCAAGATTTTTCGTAATTTTTTTTCCTTTTTCAAGAAAGAGAGTCTTTTCCCATCACATCCCAAGGAAAAAAGAATTTCCCCTCCATTAAATTCACCTTCGGAGTTTCACAAATATGCCATACGCCAAGTGTCATTCTGGGCCCCCTGATATTTCCGGAAGATTTTATTATTGGATTGTATATTTTTGAGGGTACTGATTGCAAATATGAAGACAATTTTTTCCAAAACAGGTGTTATCTATTTGTTTGTAACAATTTAATTGTTTAAAAGACGATAATACAAAAACGGTTGAAGGTAGAAAAAAAACTTACAGACAAAAAATGTTGCCCATCCAAAAATACACATTTTTTGTTAAGTGACTTTTTTCCAACTACGATAGATAAAGAGATATCGAGGGTGAAAGCGTCTGGGGTGGTATGTGTTGCGCTATTTTTTTTTCTATCTTCAACCGTTTTTGTATTATCGTCTTTTAAACAATTAAATTGTTATAGAGAAATAGATAGAACTTGTTTTGGAAAAAATTGTCTTCATATTTGCAATCAGCACCCTCAAAAATATACAATCCAACAATAAAATCTTCCGAAAATATCAGGGGGCCGAGAATAACACTTGGCGTATGGAATATTTGTGAAACTCCGAAGGTGAATTTAATGGAGAGGGGATTTTTTTTCTCCTTAGGATGTGATGGGAAAAGACTCTCTTTCTTGAAGAAGGAAAAAAAATTACGAAAAATCTCGGGGAACAGGGTCACAAACGTGATTTTCCACTTTTTTTGAGAGAAAAAGTGCATTTTTACCGTCGGAAACGCATTGGATCAAAAAAATTCTTGTTTTTTTCGGAAAATTCAGAATTTTTCTGACGAAAAAGGCTATGTCCAATTTTTTTTTCAACCACGTGGAGGTAATGAGGAGTTTTCGTCGAAAAAAACGCGAAAAAAAGTGAAATTTCGTATATCTCAAGAAGGAGTTGAGTTAGAGCCCTGAAATTTTAGGTGAAGTCAGTTCTTATCGAGTATAAAGAGATATCAAAGATTGGTAAAAATGCCAGACTTAGCGCAAAATGATCGGTTGGTAATTTGTGGAATTACCCATATTATATATTTGTTTAAATACGCGATAGGGAAGTTAATAACCTCCTTTATATAGAAACATGCGTTAGACATTCTTTAATAACATCTCCCCCGCCACTGCTACCGACTTGACCGACCTAGTCCGGAAGTCGACACGGCCGCCACCTGACGCCATTCTCCCTACAGGCGTATATATGCCTTTCATATACTTGCATTTATTTTCGTAAATTAATGAAAATCAGGGCAATTAACGGTGCAAACATTGATAAATTATTTATAAATCACCTTCTACAATGTTGTTGGGCATCATTTACCCTTTTTTAGCCCAAAAAATGTCTGCCCCCAACTGCCCCCGAACATGGAGGCTAGTATGGGGCTCCTCAATCGCCAGGGAACGTGGTAAAGAAATACTATCATTAGAAAATGTTGATGATGAAAAACGAATGGGACTCAATTCCATCCTCTTCTGGAATCCATTCTCTGGAAATTAGTAGTAATTTCCATGAAGCACTATTTGATGTTGAAGTTTTAGAAACATTATCAGAGAAATTAATAACCAAGGAAAAATTATTCCTTGCAAAAAAGTCATACTTAGAGTGCATCGTATCGGAAATGACCAAAGAAAAAGCATTGACATCATTACCTTCGTTAATGGTTTTAAAGAGCAATGTATCTGACAACATGTTAAAAAAAATTGCCAACTCTGGTATCTCATTCGACATGTTGTTGACAGCGAGTAAACAAAAAGGAGGATTGATGCAATTATGATCAGAATGAAATGACATGAACAAACCCCGAGTTACGAAAACTAAAAAAGTTATTGATAAAATTATTTCCTTTTTTGAGAGTCATGAGTCAAATAACACATGACTATTATTTTATTATACTATTTTCCATGTTTGTTAATTATTAGGGTTTATAGATAGTCAATAAAAAAAAAGACTGAATTACCGCATTTTTGAACTACTCATTATAACCCGACCATTTCAAATTGGGAACAGAAAATATCGTTGAGGGCGCTGTTTTTTTGCCAATATGGCCGTCAAAGAGGTATACATACACGCGCTCACACAAGCACCCATTTGCTTGTGTATCGTAGATGTGCACCCTTAACGCAGAAATTCATAAAGGGCGTCTTGTTATTAAGCGTCCCCAATACATCCGCGCCACCGACTCGAAGCTGCGTTGTTGTCACGACTCGCATACTGAACTCACTTACCCCACGCATTGGGGGGAAAAAATGACTTTCTATGATGATTTCTCGAAAATGAAATGGTCAATCAATTTCATTTTTTTTGTACATTGTGTTATGCCCCAGAATAGGGTCAATAAATTAAGTAATAATATATTTACAAAAGTGAAGAAGTTGAACAATGAATTGAGTTCAACTTACTTCACTCATTATTTTACTAATTCAGCGTTCATGTGCAACACTGCTGACCAGTGTCATAACATGACCCGCTTAATTATTATATAAACTGAACTCACGAGAATTCGGGAGTTCAGTCGTCAACGTAAATCAAGCATAATACTTGTTTTGTATCATCTTTGTCAATTCCTCATATTTATCCCTTCAGGATAACTATGAGTTAGTTTGAATAAATAATTACCTCTAATTCTACTGAGTAATATACCGGATTCCGGTATCTACCCACTGTAGGGAGGATTATCTCCAATTAGCAGAACCCAGGGATCCATCCCTAACATTTTTGGTGGCAACGGTGCGTCTTCGAAGACAGGGCCTGATCAACTCTTGCCGACGACTACAGTAGGGTACGAGAATAATTCGGTGAACTTTGGTGGATAAGAGGTTCGTCATCATCCCCTGGAGTGTATTTTCAGCGAGGGAGAGAGAAGATCGTCCTAGGATAGACCAGCAGAAGAAGATTCCAATCGGACTGAGCGACGTTTTGGATTCAGAAAGCTATCAACTCCTAGGATAGACAAGCAGAAGAGGATTCCAATCGTACGGAGAGTCGTTTTGAATCCAGAAATCTATTCAACTGAATAGTACAAGGTCTGACTTTGTCCTCAATTTCAACGGTCAGACTTGGTTCTCTATTAAAGGGGGAGGGGAACCGGAGCAGCTGATAAGTATTTAATGATTATTCAGCTGCATTAAGAAATATTTTTGTGACTTTTTACTAGCAATAGTCAAGTTACATTAATAGTAATGGCTTCATGCAGACATGTTCATGGAGAATTTGTTGCAGCCAGGAATTTTTGTCGTCGAAGTGGAAATAATTCCGGAAAATTTCCACTGCAATCTGCGGTCTCTCAGGTAATTGGAAGTACTGTAGACATAGAGCGACTCAGTGAGGCACTAGAGGACATGTCAGTTTCCAAAGGAGTTCACAGTGTATCTCGTGGAGAGATAAAGTTTATCGAGATGGGCCCAAGGACACTAGCAAGTGTGTCAGTTATTGATGAAGCCCTGGCCGGCGTGCTAGGCGTAACAGAGCAACTGATCGGAGCACCAGCATTGGCAAACGTACCAGGTTCGTTGTCAGTAGTCGGTGTATCGAATGCAGCCATAAAGGCGGCGACGGATATCATCGGCCCAGCTGACCACGAAAGTCAAGTTTTTGCAGATGCTATGGAAGGTACAACCCTCTTAGTACCGAGCAGCAAAAATGATATAACTCTGGCGGACTCTACGTACAGGAGTACAGAAGGAGCAGGATCCAGAGGAAGAATTTTGGAAGAATTACATCTGGAATTTTGTAGCCTTCGATAGGGCACGGATGAGGGCGTTAGCGCATGTGCGGTTCGAGTCGAGAGGTTAGCAATGGAATTAGCCAAAATTCATTTCGAATTGGGGTTGATACAATCAATTCAGCGCTTGGTGAAATTAGTAAAATTTCAGACATTTCGCAAGTGTTGGAAAACAGCATCAGAACTCGAGGAGACAATGTTGCTGAGTTCAGCGAAAAATCCGAAATGGGACACGGGGCAATACGTGTCATCAAACGAAGGAATTTCAAACAACAAAGGCTCAATAACGCAGGCGAAGATTGAGGACAACCCCGTAGTAGGAGTCAACGTTCCAGATTTTTCAAAGAAAATGATACGCCTAGAAAATAGGACGAGAACAACGTGGAGGGACCAACAGCAAGGTCAAATGAAATTGAACATTTGTTTCAACTGCGGGGACGAGGGGCACACAGCTGCAGAGTGTGGACTCTCATTGGTAAATGGAAACGACGAAGTAATTCGGACGAATTTTAAACGTAATGTCGAAAATTGAAATCAAGAGAAATGCAAATACTGCAAATATGAAGGTCATAATGCATATGTTTGCTGCGAACTGAAGAAACGACTTGGAATTTCTGACTTAGCAGAAGTTGAGGCCATTCTCAATGGAAATAAGACCGAAGTCAAGAGCAACGTTTACACCAAACGAAAGAATAAAAATAAAAACGGAAAATCCAGGAGGTTAAAATCACTGAATCGTAATTCTAGAGAGGTACATCAGGTGATGACGTACGAGATTGAACGTGATTCACGCGACATCCTGAGATAATAAGAGCACACGCAGAATGCAGGGTGAATAATAAGGCCAGTGCAATATAATAAATTAAAAAATCATATTGTCTTGGAGGCCGGAAAACTTGGAAAGCGGACAGCTTTCCTGGTAGATTCAGGAGCGGCTGTTTCACTAATAAAAATCGGGAAAATACGCAAGGGTTTCCCGTTAATGGAGGATACCAATATTCTGCGGGGAATCGTTGACCAGGAGGTATCGACGCTTGGTAAAGTTGTTATTTATTTCCGATTCGGGCATTTACATAGTCCCCAACGACTTTCCTTGCTCGGGAGGGATCCTAGGAGAAGATTTCCTAGAATCGATAGACCTGGACGTGAGAATCATACCAGAGAGGGCCTTATCGATAAACGGCTCCGAACTGCGATTTTTCAAATTGAAGGAGATTGACAAAACACGATTCTTGACTAGGTCAATTAATGATGCAGTGCTCCAGGTCAATTAACCAGCCCAAACCCCAGAAGTGGTGAGGGAAAACCTTAAGCGAGCTACTGTTTCTGATATGGGGGCCATTGGTAGTGGCAATCAGCCTGGTTACATGGGGAGTAATATTAGATAACCACATGCGGAAACATCGATTTTTAAAAGGAATAAACAGTNCAAACGAACGCACTAGTAAAACGGGATAAAGATACACTCGTCTACGAGGGTACCCAGTTTCCGGGAACCACAGTAAAAATGCCAGCCATGATCGACGAAGAAAAAGCCCCGAGTGGCCCAAGTTTTCCTGCCACAGAAGACAGTTTTCGTTCTCGTCGAAATCCTCAGCCTTCATGTCGTACGACGGCACGAACATCGGCACGTGACATGGCTGGAGCGAAGGGTTAAGACCAAACAGACCTCGAAGATTGAAGATATTNAAAAGGAATAAACAGTCAGACACTCTCCAAATGAGTCAACGGAAATTCACACACCGAGATAACCCATCGGAAACCCGGATTTTTCTTCCTTGGCGGGGAGGAGAGATGCTGACNGGGTCTTGTACCCAAGGTTTGTGTACCCAGGCTGATAAGGGAAATGTCGAGCCTAGGAGCAGACAATCAAGAAAATCAGGAAGAACTGAACCGTGATCGAAGAAAACGGTTTTTTCAGCTATTCATGAACCCATTTCATACCCAAGCAATAGCTCTGACTTGAAAAAGAAACGAATAACGGAAATCGAGCGCACCAAAAAATCGAGAATAAAAGCATTTTCCGCATGANGAGGAGAGATGCTGACAAGGGAATTATCGGTGTTGGGGAAAAACCGTATTTCCAATGGTTTACATGGCTTAGAACATCGTTGCCAGATGGCAGCGGAAAACATGAGTTATGTCAACAACAGCGACAGCCATAATAATGACGGGAAAAAGGTAGCAGCATCCAAATATCGGAATCAAGTGAATCTACCGCTTCGTAAAAAATTGGAAAAATTGACTCAGCATTCGGGGACAGTTTTCTTCTTTATTGCCAAGGAAAACCCAAGAAGACTCAAGTCAAAAATTATCTTTGACTTGCGGAAGCGAACGAGAAATGAGATCATCGGAAACTCATTCTCATTGAAGAATTTCTCCGGAATCATCGGTCCTAACGGGAGGAGGCGAAATTTCTCGGTTATGGAAGCTGATACTTGGTTTCATCAGACTTCATTAAATAGAGAGGCTGAGAATGTACATACTCCCACGTTAGATGAGATGTGTGGGATTTTTCAACGAATCTTCGATCCCAAGATGGCGGCACATGCAGGTCGACTGCTAATGACGAATCTTGAGGACAATGGAGGACGTGTGTTGCAATTTTCTACATGTGTGGCGCTTCACATGGATAAAGGCCTGGGTCTTGAACTAAGCCTAGTAAGGGTTATAGTAACCTTTCCTCTAAGAGTCATGAAGTTGATAATTCTTTATGGGGGAAAAGTTCACAACATCACTCAACGGGAAAACCCTTGAAGGAAATTTCTAGAGAAGGCGGAGCTGAGACTCATCTCTATGGAATTGTTGCTGTAAGACCAATGATCAGACTCGGGTCGGAGAATCTTATCATCGGCGCTGGAGTGACTTATTCTGAGCATTCTACTGGGAGTTCCCTGAAACATTGGACATCTCAGAGAAGGGTTGAAGGCATCTGGGTGAGCATGAAGGAGGATGAAAGTTTTCCCGAATTGTCACCGAGTAATCAGAGCAACCCATCAGATCCGGCACATATGGATTCTTGGAATCTCCTTCAAATTGAGAGGTCTTTACAAAGAGAGGGAAAAGAGAATCCATGTAAAGCCTGGAAAGGAAGGGCCGCATTATTAGCTGAACTAAAGGGCCGAGAGAATCCTGTATGAGGAGGTCTAGCCATCGTGGCTACTATTTCTCACGGGGTAAAAATATTTTCTCTTCACTACTCAATGGAGGCTAATAGGAAAAATCAAGGGAGTCCTTGAAGGATGCCTATTGGGAAGGGGCAAGAGGGTTCTTCAAGGGCAAGAAGGAGTATGGAGAAGGTACTGACACAATGGGATGTCAATCAATTAAGTGTTGAAATGAATTTCTACAGGGAAAAAGTCATGAAACGTCAGCACCAGATTGGTTATGACATTCTAATTTGTCCTGCACCCTTGGCAGCGATCATGGAAGCGGAAATTCAAGGATTAAGTGCTATGAGAATCCGACGAGTATCAGGGCAGTATGAATACGAGTTGGTATTCATCAGAAATGGCACGAGTGTAATGCACTTACACATAAAAAATTGCAACGACATCAAATTGCAGACTCAGCAAAATGTGGAAACCGTCGGAGGTGTGCGACCAAAGACGGATACTCGAGAGGTCATTCCACTGATCGACGTCAGATTTCTGACCATCCTCAACATTTCGCCGAACATTGCAAATGAGGAAATGTTTTCGTCAAGTCGTAACCAAACGTTGGACAAGGATAATGAAAATAAGAACAAACCGACTTTTGGATCCTAGGCAAAATCGGAGAGTGATTACAGAATTCATCGTAGGATACGAGCTCTGGACCAGGAAGACACAAGACGACATTCATACTGTTTACGGACAAATATCACGGAAACTGAGATTGATTATCGGCTCAATTCATACAGTCAATGGAATCCGATTCTACTCGTGGTACCTGACCAAACAGATGTCAGGGAGGAAAGGGAAGTTCTCGATTCGCGGCAATGCAACAGAGTCGAATCATCACAGTCGACAATTATCACATCTCATCCAAGAGGTGTGGGCCTTAGTGAGCACCAATCAACACATTGAGATGCTGTGTCTAGGCCAGCTTGAAGCTATCCGCCGAAGCACGGATTATTGGAACATTTTCTCACTCGAAAGGGAAAAGGGTGAAGAAAATGCATCAGAGATCACTTCAGTATGGTTGACAAAAATGGCCATATTACCTGAAGATCATGGATCAGAGATGCTGTAGATGCGGAACCGAACTTTATCAGACGCTGGGAGTCAAGTTCCTGCTCAAGATGTCAACCAATCATGCCATCGTACCAGTATCGAATGGCTATTGGAGATAGTTAAAGGGTCTGATTACTTTGGCACGATGCAGAAACGACACGGCGGAAAGGGAGAATCTCCAGAAGGCAACCAGCAGGACTTCATTAGAAAGAACCAACTGAAGAGTCAGAAGAACCTGGTTGAGTGTCCAAGCACTCCATCTTCACTGAACCGCCATCAAGAAGACGGAGGTCTAGCAAGGGCACGGTTCACAACATCCAGAGAAGGGCAACACAAAACACAAAAGAGGTTTTCTAGGACCTGTATCAAGAAATTACAGCAGCGCCCTCATGATAAAACCCAAATTGCCAAAAGGGAAATTTCGGTAAATAAGGAAAAGGGATAGGAGGGAGTAAACGAGCCACTATTCATCATAATTCTGAATAAGGAGAGACGAATACCAATAACTGCCACTAAACTAGCTAAACTATTGATACCAGTCATCGCTACGGAAGCTGTGAAATAAAATTCGGGGTGAGGAACCCTCAGGAACCCTTGGAAATCAGTAAAACGTGGGGTAAAATCGTTGAGTGGTATCAGGAAACAATGAAGACGGAAGAGGTAGCAGGTGGCATGACAGCAGAAATATTATTTGGAATAATATCTCGAAGAAAAGAAGTAGGTGAAGCGGGCATCGAATTGCAACCGCAGTCGAGCACCAAGCAGCGAGCGGACGCTAGACGACACGCCAAGTCAAGGATGTTGACGCACGCATTCCTCGACGTTCACATTGACGGATCGCATATCGACGACGAATGGGATGGAAGGGAATCGACAATTAAAATAATCGGAGTTAGAAATTCAGACCTACGAAATGACCAACTTCAAACTTATGAACTCCTGGTCCATGGAGCGTATCCACGGGGACTCAGCCCTGAAATACCCTTATTCTAAGGATAAGGGAATGAGCAGGGTAGGAAAACAAGTTAGGGAAGATAGGGTCCTTAACAAAAACACTCAAGCTAGTGTACTCAGTTCATTTTTACAAATAAAAATAAACTTTGATGTGTTACAAACGAACGCACTAGTAAAACGGGATAAAGATACACTCGTCTACGAGGGTACCCAGTTTCCGGGAACCACAGTAAAAATGCCAGCCATGATCGACGAAGAAAAAGCCCCGAGTGGCCCAAGTTTTCCTGCCACAGAAGACAGTTTTCGTTCTCGTCGAAATCCTCAGCCTTCATGTCGTACGACGGCACGAACATCGGCACGTGACATGGCTGGAGCGAAGGGTTAAGACCAAACAGACCTCGAAGATTGAAGATATTCCCAATTTCGTCCCCGGAAACGTTTCTGTCCCACAGCCTGGCGTTCCGGTGTTGAGCATTTCGACGCCATTTCTGGACTTGGGTCTTGTACCCAAGGTTTGTGTACCCAGGCTGATAAGGGAAATGTCGAGCCTAGGAGCAGACAATCAAGAAAATCAGGAAGAACTGAACCGTGATCGAAGAAAACGGTTTTTTCAGCTATTCATGAACCCATTTCATACCCAAGCAATAGCTCTGACTTGAAAAAGAAACGAATAACGGAAATCGAGCGCACCAAAAAATCGAGAATAAAAGCATTTTCCGCATGACTGACGTACGGATGCAGTCCACACGAACGAGATCCCCTTGGACACCATCCGATGGACCCTTCGCCCATACACATGGGGCAGGGCAAGATGGCGGACCGAGGCAAAAGGGGCTCCGGCATCGGAGATGGCACGGGAGGAACCAAATCCTGGGCCTCAATCTCCAGCACAGGCCTTCGGTTTGCACCACGACGTTCGACGGTATACACCGAACGTAAGTGGCGGTGTGACGTCAATTATTATTTTCAACCCAANGGTAGCAGCATCCAAATATCGGAATCAAGTGAATCTACCGCTTCGTAAAAAATTGGAAAAATTGACTCAGCATTCGGGGACAGTTTTCTTCTTTATTGCCAAGGAAAACCCAAGAAGACTCAAGTCAAAAATTATCTTTGACTTGCGGAAGCGAACGAGAAATGAGATCATCGGAAACTCATTCTCATTGAAGAATTTCTCCGGAATCATCGGTCCTAACGGGAGGAGGCGAAATTTCTCGGTTATGGAAGNGGCGGTGTGACGTCAATTATTATTTTCAACCCAACTCGTAAAGAAGTTGACCATTTCACTTTGAGGTATAGAACTCCAAAAAATTTTCTCTGTTCCAATTCGAGAAATATCATGCTAGGTAACATGATCTTCTCAAAACGNTTAAATAGAGAGGCTGAGAATGTACATACTCCCACGTTAGATGAGATGTGTGGGATTTTTCAACGAATCTTCGATCCCAAGATGGCGGCACATGCAGGTCGACTGCTAATGACGAATCTTGAGGACAATGGAGGACGTGTGTTGCAATTTTCTACATGTGTGGCGCTTCACATGGATAAAGGCCTGGGTCTTGAACTAAGCCTAGTAAGGGTTATAGTAACCTTTCCTCTAAGAGTCATGAAGTTGATAATTCTTTATGGGGGAAAAGTTCACAACATCACTCAACGGGAAAACCCTTGAAGGAAATTTCTAGAGAAGGCGGAGCTGAGACTCATCTCTATGGAATTGTTGCTGTAAGACCAATGATCAGACTCGGGTCGGAGAATCTTATCATCGGCGCTGGAGTGACTTATTCTGAGCATTCTACTGGGAGTTCCCTGAAACATTGGACATCTCAGAGAAGGGTTGAAGGCATCTGGGTGAGCATGAAGGAGGATGAAAGTTTTCCCGAATTGTCACCGAGTAATCAGAGCAACCCATCAGATCCGGCACATATGGATTCTTGGAATCTCCTTCAAATTGAGAGGTCTTTACAAAGAGAGGGAAAAGAGAATCCATGTAAAGCCTGGAAAGGAAGGGCCGCATTATTAGCTGAACTAAAGGGCCGAGAGAATCCTGTATGAGGAGGTCTAGCCATCGTGGCTACTATTTCTCACGGGGTAAAAATATTTTCTCTTCACTACTCAATGGAGGCTAATAGGAAAAATCAAGGGAGTCCTTGAAGGATGCCTATTGGGAAGGGGCAAGAGGGTTCTTCAAGGGCAAGAAGGAGTATGGAGAAGGTACTGACACAATGGGATGTCAATCAATTAAGTGTTGAAATGAATTTCTACAGGGAAAAAGTCATGAAACGTCAGCACCAGATTGGTTATGACATTCTAATTTGTCCTGCACCCTTGGCAGCGATCATGGAAGCGGAAATTCAAGGATTAAGTGCTATGAGAATCCGACGAGTATCAGGGCAGTATGAATACGAGTTGGTATTCATCAGAAATGGCACGAGTGTAATGCACTTACACATAAAAAATTGCAACGACATCAAATTGCAGACTCAGCAAAATGTGGAAACCGTCGGAGGTGTGCGACCAAAGACGGATACTCGAGAGGTCATTCCACTGATCGACGTCAGATTTCTGACCATCCTCAACATTTCGCCGAACATTGCAAATGAGGAAATGTTTTCGTCAAGTCGTAACCAAACGTTGGACAAGGATAATGAAAATAAGAACAAACCGACTTTTGGATCCTAGGCAAAATCGGAGAGTGATTACAGAATTCATCGTAGGATACGAGCTCTGGACCAGGAAGACACAAGACGACATTCATACTGTTTACGGACAAATATCACGGAAACTGAGATTGATTATCGGCTCAATTCATACAGTCAATGGAATCCGATTCTACTCGTGGTACCTGACCAAACAGATGTCAGGGAGGAAAGGGAAGTTCTCGATTCGCGGCAATGCAACAGAGTCGAATCATCACAGTCGACAATTATCACATCTCATCCAAGAGGTGTGGGCCTTAGTGAGCACCAATCAACACATTGAGATGCTGTGTCTAGGCCAGCTTGAAGCTATCCGCCGAAGCACGGATTATTGGAACATTTTCTCACTCGAAAGGGAAAAGGGTGAAGAAAATGCATCAGAGATCACTTCAGTATGGTTGACAAAAATGGCCATATTACCTGAAGATCATGGATCAGAGATGCTGTAGATGCGGAACCGAACTTTATCAGACGCTGGGAGTCAAGTTCCTGCTCAAGATGTCAACCAATCATGCCATCGTACCAGTATCGAATGGCTATTGGAGATAGTTAAAGGGTCTGATTACTTTGGCACGATGCAGAAACGACACGGCGGAAAGGGAGAATCTCCAGAAGGCAACCAGCAGGACTTCATTAGAAAGAACCAACTGAAGAGTCAGAAGAACCTGGTTGAGTGTCCAAGCACTCCATCTTCACTGAACCGCCATCAAGAAGACGGAGGTCTAGCAAGGGCACGGTTCACAACATCCAGAGAAGGGCAACACAAAACACAAAAGAGGTTTTCTAGGACCTGTATCAAGAAATTACAGCAGCGCCCTCATGATAAAACCCAAATTGCCAAAAGGGAAATTTCGGTAAATAAGGAAAAGGGATAGGAGGGAGTAAACGAGCCACTATTCATCATAATCCTGAATAAGGAGAGACGAATACCAATAACTGCCACTAAACTAGCTAAACTATTGATACCAGTCATCGCTACGGAAGCTGTGAAATAAAATTCGGGGTGAGGAACCCTCAGGAACCCTTGGAAATCAGTAAAACGTGGGGTAAAATCGTTGAGTGGTATCAGGAAACAATGAAGACGGAAGAGGTAGCAGGTGGCATGACAGCAGAAATATTATTTGGAATAATATCTCGAAGAAAAGAAGTAGGTGAAGCGGGCATCGAATTGCAACCGCAGTCGAGCACCAAGCAGCGAGCGGACGCTAGACGACACGCCAAGTCAAGGATGTTGACGCACGCATTCCTCGACGTTCACATTGACGGATCGCATATCGACGACGAATGGGATGGAAGGGAATCGACAATTAAAATAATCGGAGTTAGAAATTCAGACCTACGAAATGACCAACTTCAAACTTATGAACTCCTGGTCCATGGAGCGTATCCACGGGGACTCAGCCCTGAAATACCCTTATTCTAAGGATAAGGGAATGAGCAGGGTAGGAAAACAAGTTAGGGAAGATAGGGTCCTTAACAAAAACACTCAAGCTAGTGTACTCAGTTCATTTTTACAAATAAAAATAAACTTTGATGTGTTACAAACGAACGCACTAGTAAAACGGGATAAAGATACACTCGTCTACGAGGGTACCCAGTTTCCGGGAACCACAGTAAAAATGCCAGCCATGATCGACGAAGAAAAAGCCCCGAGTGGCCCAAGTTTTCCTGCCACAGAAGACAGTTTTCGTTCTCGTCGAAATCCTCAGCCTTCATGTCGTACGACGGCACGAACATCGGCACGTGACATGGCTGGAGCGAAGGGTTAAGACCAAACAGACCTCGAAGATTGAAGATATTCCCAATTTCGTCCCCGGAAACGTTTCTGTCCCACAGCCTGGCGTTCCGGTGTTGAGCATTTCGACGCCATTTCTGGACTTGGGTCTTGTACCCAAGGTTTGTGTACCCAGGCTGATAAGGGAAATGTCGAGCCTAGGAGCAGACAATCAAGAAAATCAGGAAGAACTGAACCGTGATCGAAGAAAACGGTTTTTTCAGCTATTCATGAACCCATTTCATACCCAAGCAATAGCTCTGACTTGAAAAAGAAACGAATAACGGAAATCGAGCGCACCAAAAAATCGAGAATAAAAGCATTTTCCGCATGACTGACGTACGGATGCAGTCCACACGAACGAGATCCCCTTGGACACCATCCGATGGACCCTTCGCCCATACACATGGGGCAGGGCAAGATGGCGGACCGAGGCAAAAGGGGCTCCGGCATCGGAGATGGCACGGGAGGAACCAAATCCTGGGCCTCAATCTCCAGCACAGGCCTTCGGTTTGCACCACGACGTTCGACGGTATACACCGAACGTAAGTGGCGGTGTGACGTCAATTATTATTTTCAACCCAACTCGTAAAGAAGTTGACCATTTCACTTTGAGGTATAGAACTCCAAAAAATTTTCTCTGTTCCAATTCGAGAAATATCATGCTAGGTAACATGATCTTCTCAAAACGGGGGGAGGAGAATGGGCCAGGGAATGGTCCCCGGGATGGTCCACGAATTGTCATCCATAGAAACACTCATAAGAGCGTTGCGAAAAACCGTCTGGAGTTGAACGACAGGAAACGAGAGGAAGAATTTTCTTAGTGCAAGGAACACTTAACGGATGAATTTTCACTTGATGTGTTCACAAAATACGCCAGTGGAATTCGTCATAAGAAATTTGACGGGGCGTTCAACCTGCTGAATCAGCAGAATGAATTGCAACAAGAGAACCGAGCAGATAACGTGCGCATTCCAGCCGTCTCCAGAAAAACGCGAAATATTATTATTCACAAAATACATGTGAAAATAATTTTTAGAAAACGAACTCGGTTTTTTTCCGAAAATCACGAATTGTGCAGAATTTTGTCGGAAGAGTCAATAATTGAAAATATTATGAGAAGATTTTTCAAAGTTCGATCAGATTTTAAGAAATGAGATTTTCTCAGAGAAGTTCCATTTCAGAATTTAATTTCTAATTTAAAGACTCAAATTTTCATATTATTAGGAAATTTNGATGAAAGTTTTCCCGAATTGTCACCGAGTAATCAGAGCAACCCATCAGATCCGGCACATATGGATTCTTGGAATCTCCTTCAAATTGAGAGGTCTTTACAAAGAGAGGGAAAAGAGAATCCATGTAAAGCCTGGAAAGGAAGGGCCGCATTATTAGCTGAACTAAAGGGCCGAGAGAATCCTGTATGAGGAGGTCTAGCCATCGTGGCTACTATTTCTCACGGGGTAAAAATATTTTCTCTTCACTACTCAATGGAGGCTAATAGGAAAAATCAAGGGAGTCCTTGAAGGATGCCTATTGGGAAGGGGCAAGAGGGTTCTTCAAGGGCAAGAAGGAGTATGGAGAAGGTACTGACACAATGGGATGTCAATCAATTAAGTGTTGAAATGAATTTCTACAGGGAAAAAGTCATGAAACGTCAGCACCAGATTGGTTATGACATTCTAATTTGTCCTGCACCCTTGGCAGCGATCATGGAAGCGGAAATTCAAGGATTAAGTGCTATGAGAATCCGACGAGTATCAGGGCAGTATGAATACGAGTTGGTATTCATCAGAAATGGCACGAGTGTAATGCACTTACACATAAAAAATTGCAACGACATCAAATTGCAGACTCAGCAAAATGTGGAAACCGTCGGAGGTGTGCGACCAAAGACGGATACTCGAGAGGTCATTCCACTGATCGACGTCAGATTTCTGACCATCCTCAACATTTCGCCGAACATTGCAAATGAGGAAATGTTTTCGTCAAGTCGTAACCAAACGTTGGACAAGGATAATGAAAATAAGAACAAACCGACTTTTGGATCCTAGGCAAAATCGGAGAGTGATTACAGAATTCATCGTAGGATACGAGCTCTGGACCAGGAAGACACAAGACGACATTCATACTGTTTACGGACAAATATCACGGAAACTGAGATTGATTATCGGCTCAATTCATACAGTCAATGGAATCCGATTCTACTCGTGGTACCTGACCAAACAGATGTCAGGGAGGAAAGGGAAGTTCTCGATTCGCGGCAATGCAACAGAGTCGAATCATCACAGTCGACAATTATCACATCTCATCCAAGAGGTGTGGGCCTTAGTGAGCACCAATCAACACATTGAGATGCTGTGTCTAGGCCAGCTTGAAGCTATCCGCCGAAGCACGGATTATTGGAACATTTTCTCACTCGAAAGGGAAAAGGGTGAAGAAAATGCATCAGAGATCACTTCAGTATGGTTGACAAAAATGGCCATATTACCTGAAGATCATGGATCAGAGATGCTGTAGATGCGGAACCGAACTTTATCAGACGCTGGGAGTCAAGTTCCTGCTCAAGATGTCAACCAATCATGCCATCGTACCAGTATCGAATGGCTATTGGAGATAGTTAAAGGGTCTGATTACTTTGGCACGATGCAGAAACGACACGGCGGAAAGGGAGAATCTCCAGAAGGCAACCAGCAGGACTTCATTAGAAAGAACCAACTGAAGAGTCAGAAGAACCTGGTTGAGTGTCCAAGCACTCCATCTTCACTGAACCGCCATCAAGAAGACGGAGGTCTAGCAAGGGCACGGTTCACAACATCCAGAGAAGGGCAACACAAAACACAAAAGAGGTTTTCTAGGACCTGTATCAAGAAATTACAGCAGCGCCCTCATGATAAAACCCAAATTGCCAAAAGGGAAATTTCGGTAAATAAGGAAAAGGGATAGGAGGGAGTAAACGAGCCACTATTCATCATAATCCTGAATAAGGAGAGACGAATACCAATAACTGCCACTAAACTAGCTAAACTATTGATACCAGTCATCGCTACGGAAGCTGTGAAATAAAATTCGGGGTGAGGAACCCTCAGGAACCCTTGGAAATCAGTAAAACGTGGGGTAAAATCGTTGAGTGGTATCAGGAAACAATGAAGACGGAAGAGGTAGCAGGTGGCATGACAGCAGAAATATTATTTGGAATAATATCTCGAAGAAAAGAAGTAGGTGAAGCGGGCATCGAATTGCAACCGCAGTCGAGCACCAAGCAGCGAGCGGACGCTAGACGACACGCCAAGTCAAGGATGTTGACGCACGCATTCCTCGACGTTCACATTGACGGATCGCATATCGACGACGAATGGGATGGAAGGGAATCGACAATTAAAATAATCGGAGTTAGAAATTCAGACCTACGAAATGACCAACTTCAAACTTATGAACTCCTGGTCCATGGAGCGTATCCACGGGGACTCAGCCCTGAAATACCCTTATTCTAAGGATAAGGGAATGAGCAGGGTAGGAAAACAAGTTAGGGAAGATAGGGTCCTTAACAAAAACACTCAAGCTAGTGTACTCAGTTCATTTTTACAAATAAAAATAAACTTTGATGTGTTACAAACGAACGCACTAGTAAAACGGGATAAAGATACACTCGTCTACGAGGGTACCCAGTTTCCGGGAACCACAGTAAAAATGCCAGCCATGATCGACGAAGAAAAAGCCCCGAGTGGCCCAAGTTTTCCTGCCACAGAAGACAGTTTTCGTTCTCGTCGAAATCCTCAGCCTTCATGTCGTACGACGGCACGAACATCGGCACGTGACATGGCTGGAGCGAAGGGTTAAGACCAAACAGACCTCGAAGATTGAAGATATTCCCAATTTCGTCCCCGGAAACGTTTCTGTCCCACAGCCTGGCGTTCCGGTGTTGAGCATTTCGACGCCATTTCTGGACTTGGGTCTTGTACCCAAGGTTTGTGTACCCAGGCTGATAAGGGAAATGTCGAGCCTAGGAGCAGACAATCAAGAAAATCAGGAAGAACTGAACCGTGATCGAAGAAAACGGTTTTTTCAGCTATTCATGAACCCATTTCATACCCAAGCAATAGCTCTGACTTGAAAAAGAAACGAATAACGGAAATCGAGCGCACCAAAAAATCGAGAATAAAAGCATTTTCCGCATGACTGACGTACGGATGCAGTCCACACGAACGAGATCCCCTTGGACACCATCCGATGGACCCTTCGCCCATACACATGGGGCAGGGCAAGATGGCGGACCGAGGCAAAAGGGGCTCCGGCATCGGAGATGGCACGGGAGGAACCAAATCCTGGGCCTCAATCTCCAGCACAGGCCTTCGGTTTGCACCACGACGTTCGACGGTATACACCGAACGTAAGTGGCGGTGTGACGTCAATTATTATTTTCAACCCAACTCGTAAAGAAGTTGACCATTTCACTTTGAGGTATAGAACTCCAAAAAATTTTCTCTGTTCCAATTCGAGAAATATCATGCTAGGTAACATGATCTTCTCAAAACGGGGGGAGGAGAATGGGCCAGGGAATGGTCCCCGGGATGGTCCACGAATTGTCATCCATAGAAACACTCATAAGAGCGTTGCGAAAAACCGTCTGGAGTTGAACGACAGGAAACGAGAGGAAGAATTTTCTTAGTGCAAGGAACACTTAACGGATGAATTTTCACTTGATGTGTTCACAAAATACGCCAGTGGAATTCGTCATAAGAAATTTGACGGGGCGTTCAACCTGCTGAATCAGCAGAATGAATTGCAACAAGAGAACCGAGCAGATAACGTGCGCATTCCAGCCGTCTCCAGAAAAACGCGAAATATTATTATTCACAAAATACATGTGAAAATAATTTTTAGAAAACGAACTCGGTTTTTTTCCGAAAATCACGAATTGTGCAGAATTTTGTCGGAAGAGTCAATAATTGAAAATATTATGAGAAGATTTTTCAAAGTTCGATCAGATTTTAAGAAATGAGATTTTCTCAGAGAAGTTCCATTTCAGAATTTAATTTCTAATTTAAAGACTCAAATTTTCATATTATTAGGAAATTTTGAGAAAAGCATAACTTTCTTGAAGATGTACTTTAGACTTTAGGGACATTCAATGAATGATTAGTTTTAAAGGTAATAATGTAGTTGAATATTTTAGAATGTCTCGAGGATTCAGTGAGAAGTATACTGATAATAATGAATTTAATAATTTTGCAAAATCTGAAAATATTGTAAGGAAAATTGCGTCAGATAAGAAAATTTCCAATGATAGTAATTTTCTTCCCTAGCGGGGAGGAATGTTATGCCCCAGAATAGGGTCAATAAATTAAGTAATAATTTATTTACAAAAGTGAAGAAGTTGAACAATGAATTGAGTTCAACTTGCTTCACTCATTATTTTACTAATTCAGCATTCATGTGCAACACTGCTGACCAGTGTCATAACATGACCCGCTTAATTATTATATAAACTGAACTCACAAGGATTCGGGAATTCAGTCGTCAACGTAAATCAAGCATAATACTTATTGTATATCATCTTTGTAAATTCCTNATGAAAATAAGAACAAACCGACTTTTGGATCCTAGGCAAAATCGGAGAGTGATTACAGAATTCATCGTAGGATACGAGCTCTGGACCAGGAAGACACAAGACGACATTCATNGACCCGCTTAATTATTATATAAACTGAACTCACAAGGATTCGGGAATTCAGTCGTCAACGTAAATCAAGCATAATACTTATTGTATATCATCTTTGTAAATTCCTCATATCTATCCCTTCAGGATAACTATGAGTTAGTTTGAATAAATAAATACCTCTAATTCTACCGAGTAATATACCGGATTCCAGTATCTACCCACTGTAGGGAGATTTATCTCCAATTAGCCGAACCCAGGGATTCATCCCTAACAATTCATTGACACTATTTCTACACTTTTTTTTTAAATAAAAAATGTCGAGTGGTTGTTTTTTAAAAAATTAGAAACATTGAAACTGCATTTAGCAACATGTAAAATTCAAAAAAATTTATCTTAAGTTTGAGATGGTCAATTGCAATTATAATGGGCTTATTTTACAGCTGATTTTTAGAGCGATCTACGATAAAAATTTAAAAAAAACTGTCGAAAATAAAAGTTACAGAACAACAACCTTAAATGAAATTGCCCATGACGCAACGTTGTCGGAAACTCGTTAAACGCGCCCGGGCACACTGATAGCAAATGTTCATTCATTAATAGTTAACAAATGCACATGTGAGGAGCCTTGTTCGACACGATTTTCACTTTTCATGTGAACCATTCGTTAACTATTAACGAATATACATTTGGTCATATTCAACTCTACCATTCGTTACTAGTTAACGAATCTCGTTTGGAATAAATGAATCAGTCTATCAATGCAGTGTAGAGTGAAATCGGTAATGTTAAAGCCTAAATAACACGGCGGCGAATCCCCGCCGTAACCAAAGTCGCAGGGTCGTGTTTGGTGACCAGACTAGGGTCAAGGGGGGACCCCGGTAAAATTTGAAAGCCTTCAAAATGTTCGTGAGACTTCCAAGAACAAAGTTAAGCTTCCGTTTTACGATCTATTATATAGATCATGAGAAAATCGAAAAAAACGAAAAAAAACGAAAAAAAAAGAAGAAACCGAAAAAAGGGTTTTCCTTCTGATTGTCTTTGCCTTATGCCTGAAAAGTCTTTATTTTGAATAGTTGATGATCAGAAGGAAAACCCCCTTTTTTCATTTTTTTCGGTTTTTTTTCGGATGAAAATTGGGGAACGAGGAACGTTTTAAAGGTAGAAACACGAAAAACGACATTTTCCGTGGAAGTACGGGGCAAAACCGATTTTTCCCACTTTTTAACATATCCCATCATATAACTGAAGTCGCTCAATAAGTCCCCAGATCCACCGAAGACTTTCAAATTTCACCGGGGTCCCCCCTTAAAAGCAATTCCCAAATTCGTTATTTTTTATCAGCCCACCAAGAATAAAGGTTAAGAAGAGGAGTTTCTCGAATCTACAAACTTTTTTCCAAAGTTAATCAACTTTTTCTGTCTGTGTAGGACTGTGCTTGTGACAAAAATAAGTAGATCGTAAAATATATGAGGTATTCCACGTCAAATGAGTCAATCGCTGACCCTCACCCTCTTGGAAATTAATGGCGATTTTTATACGATCGGGGAGGTTGAAAAACTATATCTCAAATTTTTTCAGATTTTTTCGACAGCCCAGTTTGGAGATGTGATTTTTTTCACATTTTTCCATTTATTCCAATAACTCGAGTTCTATTTGTCTGATTTTGATTTATTAAGCGTCAAAATTTTCCATTTTTTACTGCCTATACGACTATTTTTAGTATTTTTTTTTATTCCTAGACGCTCATAATAATGAATTTTCGAAAAAAAAAGTTGAAAAACTTGAATTTTGCAAATTACGTCACGGTTAATATTCAAAATTGTTTTTTTTAGTAATTCTCATAATCAAAACAAGTATTTTGAGCTGTCATTCAAGTTGGGCATCTTCCTGAATCTCTGTTATTTTTAATTTCTTCTTTTGGAAATTTCGCTAATTTGATCAAAACACCACAAAACGACTTCGACTATGTATCGAAAAAATATGTAATATATAGGTATACAATCAAATTCACTTCATACTGTCTATAATCAAAGTCAATCAAAGCCATTTTGAGGTGTTGCGACCAAATTTACGGAATTTCGAACCGAAAAAATTGAAAATAAAATAGATTCAGGACAATGCCCAACTTGTATGATGGCTCAAAATACTTGTTTTGATTATAAGAATTACTGAAAAAAAATGAAACTAATCATCCGTGACGTAATTTGCAAAATTCAAGTTTTTCAACTTTTTTATTCGAAAAGTCGTTATTATGCGCATCTAGAGATCGAAAAAAAATTTCACTAAAAATATTCTTATAGGCAGTAAAAATGAAAAATTTTGACGCTTAATAAATCAAAATCGAATGGATAGAACTCGAGTTATTGAAAAAAACCAGAAAAACGGAACAAAAATCATATTTGCGAACTGGGCTGCCGAAAAAATCTAAAAAAATTTGAGATATAGTTTTTCAACCTCCCTAATCGTAGAAAAAATCGCCATCATTTCCTATCAAGAACACACGAATATTGTGTGGTAGACAAGTATTAGAATAATCCGTATTACATTTTTATTCATTTATTCATTGACATTCTACTACTTCCAACTGGCTCAAATAAGATAATACATGTTACATATTGTATTCACCAATGGAAATGTCAATCAGGAGGGAATATATCGAAGATTCATCGGATTACCATGGTATAAATGGAATTTTTATCGTCTATACATAAAATTTAATGGAGAATGTATACCGGTGATATATTGTGGCTTTAGGTGAAAGATAAAACGATATATTGGATCTAGAGTCGGCACTCCTCTGGAAATGTTCTCCGAAAAGGTTCAATTCCCTTCAATGAGCATTCGGTTTATTACTCAGATCAAGTTTTACATCTTCGGTGTTCTCACTGAAATAGCAAAAGAATGGTGATGCTAAGGGCGTTTCTCTCAATTTATGAATATTATAACCAATTCATTAAAAATTGGAAAATTGTCGGGAAGCAGCACTGTAAAAAATTTGGTATTAAATTGACACAGATCGGTGTCCCAATTAGTCCATACCGTTTGTGGTGTGGACCCGAGTAGAAATTTCGTCAGGCAGACCTTTTGGTAGAGAAGGCCCTGCTCCGGTATCGATACGGTATACCTGATTACGGCATGCCAGATCAGGGCCAGAAGGGGACCATTGCATGTTCACCTTACCAATAAATTCCAAACGTTAAACAGGCGTGCCTGATCATGCCCCAGTCAGGGTCTTTTGATCGTACCACGATAGAGAGAAATTAAAGTTACATCAGGCATGTCTGATAAGGGAAATTCCGGGGTCTTTTTTAGCCTATTTTGATTGAATACGAGTGCTTGTTGAGTATACCGGATACGGCCAACTCGATCCAGCCATGATCAGGACCAGGTAAGGTATGTCGGGAATTCTCAACTTCGAAAATTCTATAAGTTCAATACGGCAAATCTGATCCGGCAATGGTCAGGTCCGAATAAGGCATGCCGTACGGGACTTAGAAAAATTTTCACCAAACAAAGAGTCGGGGTGGAAATGGTAAAGGGCGGTGGGTCGGAGGGGAGGGGGGATGATGATCAGGAAAATTATACTAATTGATATTATTCTAAATTGAGTTCAATACTACAATTTTATTGGGAGTATTATTGATATACTCAAAACAAACGATCATTTTTAAGAATGATACGGTGGTCGAGTGGATCGGGTACAGAGCTACTACACGGAGGGTCCCGAGTTGAAGTCCCGCTCTGGGTGATTTTTTTCTTTTTTTTTTTGGCACGCCTATTCTCGGACCACTATTTATTTATTTATTTATTATTCATTTTTGGCCCAATTTAATAATTCAGTTAGCAATTTATTAATTTGTAGCAAAGTCTGTGCCAGGTAAGGGTGAAACCAGGCCGCCTGTCACGGCCCTTATCAGGTTTAGAAATCAGGTCCTGATCATGCTTTGCGTTACATTTCTTATCAGGCCCTGATGTGGTAACCGTAATAGGGCCGGATCTTTTCTACGGCACAGCGGAACAGGGCCTGACCAGCCAAGTACTAAAATTTCTACTCCGGGAGTTGTGGTGTTAAAATTACACCGCACCATAGGGGATAGCATGTCAAATCTGGTGTTAATTCAATACTAATCGGTGTCCCAGGAAGTCCACACCGGATTTTTTACTGTGTAGGAAAGAATGTACAGAGAAAAATCTTTTTTCGATATCAAAGAGGTGCTCGACTTTCAAAAAATTTTAAAGCGGCATTTTCATTTCAAAGTCGTGCTATTGAATTATGGGCGTCGCCATCAATTCATCGTTTCCGGCCTTTGGAGTCGTATTTTACGCCATTGAAAACGCCCGTCCTTGATTTAACGTCACCGGAGTTTGGTTCAACGTTGACGGAAATCATCCAAGAGCAGGAACTTTTGATTTAAGCTTCCTCGTGTCGTTGATTTCTATTCATCAAAATTAAAGGCTTAGGCAGTTCATTCAACGCTCTACGTCATTGAATTCCAATCATCTCTAGTAAGACCCATTTTCCAGTGAGAACTACGAGCTGTATCACCAGCTACAAATCGGTGATGGGCATGCTTCCTTTTTCCTTTTCTATAAATCATGTGATTTCACGATGAACTGAGCTAAGAATGTACCATTTGAGGTTGCCGAAAAATTTCAAAATCCAACTACTTATGATATTTTTTGGCAGATATTTTCATTGATAAGGCTTCTAGACACTTCAAAATGAGATGTGAAATTTTTTCAAATCTTTCGGAGGCTTTACTGCAGTATAATTTAAAAAATCGGAAAAAGTGCGGCGCGGCGCTGATAGCGCGACCAATGAAGTGTTAAACAAAAAAAAAATTCTGCGATGTTTGTGGCTAAGCTCTATGAATAATAGGGTCATATTGTTTTTCAATTTTCTTGGATTTTTCCAGAAAATGAGTTAGATACTCGTACGCTATTGAAATGAAGATTCCCTCGACTTTTCCTTTATAGAACAATCCGTGACCGTGACGCTGGTCTTTTTTTCTGGTTTTCACGCTAACATCCCTCTTTCTGTTTGATGAATCGTATGTCTTATACTCATTCCAAAGCCCATTAAATAAGCTTCAAATTGACTCGTGAACCATTCCATTGTCACGTTGATCATTTTTCATAAAATTATAGCACTTTGAGGCAAAAATTGTTTTTTCGGCTTTTTCTTTCAAAATCAATTTTAGCTGGACTTTTCTATTCTTTTGCGTCAAATCAATCGAAATATTAATATAGCATCTTGAAGGGCAGTATTCATTCTTCAAATTGTGATGTATTGAATGCAACTCAGTTGAATTTTTATAAAGTTATTAGAGATTATTTCTCTTTTAAACGTCATGTTACATTCTGAAATTCGCTCTTGTCATCCATTATTAGACCTTTGCACTTGACTAATGAGGATTTATTATGCACTAATTTGAAGATCTCAACAAGATCTTTAAAATGAGGTATGATCTTTCTCACTCCATCCACTTGATCAATTGTTATGGGCGATTATGTGTCGATATGCGCATGTCACAAATTGAAATGTTGCCATTTTTTTAAAGTTTTGTCCTGAATTACTGTCTTTTAAATTATTATAGAATAGGATTACTATCTGCTAAATTATTATCAGAATTTTCATATCGGTTGTGTAGTTTATTGAATAAACTTGAAATTGAGAGATGAATCATCAAATTTCAATAATTTTTCACAAAGTTACTAGACTTTTTGTCAAAAATTGATTTTGTCATGTTTTATTTGAAAATTCAAATTTGGCTGTATTTTTTTATCCTTTTGAGTGAAATCAGGTAAAAAATAAATATATCATTTTGAAGGGCATATTATTTATTGTTCAAATTGTGATGTATTGAATGCCGTTTAATTGAATTTTCATGATAGTATTGGAGATTGTTTCCCTTTGCATGTTATGCCACACCTGGAAATTTGGTCTTTTCATCAATTATTGGATCTTTGCAATTAAGCAAAGAGGATTTATTGTGCAGCAATTTGAAGATTTCAAGTAGATCTTTGAAATGACGTGTTATTTTTCACACTACATCCACTTGATCAATTGTTATGGGTGAGAGGAAACGTGACAATTCACGTTTCCTCCAGCGTTTTAGAGCAAAATTGTTGTCATTCCCGCCAATACTCAGTGGCATTAATGAAATCAAGAATTAGTCGAGTTTAAACAATTGATTGAAGAATCAATTTCATGCAGCCCGGATAGTGCGGGCGCAGCGAGCATCTCGCCTAGTGATTCAAAAGACTATCTTTTGGCCCTTGCTTTTAAGCAAAGCCGTGCAACTTTGAACGCATTTAAGGGCGCAATGCCTTATGCCCAATGATTAAGCACAACACCCTTGAACGAGTATCAGATTTTTCTCAATGCGGGTCGAGAGTCCGTTGGCTGAGAGCATTGTCAACGAAAAAGCTACTCAGATCACTCGTTATTTGCCGATGAATATTTCAATGTTTGTAAGAATCAAAGAGAGAGATGGAACTTGAGAGATGATTCGCTTTTTTTTTTAAATTAAAAACTGAAACTGAATGACATCGGTGATTTTTTATATATATTTAAATAACGGCTGAAAACTATGATTCTGTAAAGTTGTTCCGTACACTGAGAGAAAAATATGGTAATATGGAAATTACACTAAAAAGTGGGTAATCGTGTAACGAAGTCGCTCGTGGGATAGTTCTTGCCCATGAGCCAAGGAAAAAATGAACAAAAGAGGAGTAAATTTTATTCTTTTTCTGGGAAAAATTACTCTATTTTAGTGTAATTTCTACTGGAATGGGAACATTTGATAGCGGTTTCACCAAAAAGTACGCAAAAAGATTCTAATATTACCCCATTTTTTTACTTTATTGCAATATTGGAAGTATTTTTTTACAAAAAAAAATATAGGAAAATTTACCATGCGGTACGCCTTAAAAAGTATCGATAAGTAGTCGTGGACTATTTACATCACATACACGGTGCAGAATTCGCTTACCAATCCCGTACCACGTGGTACAACATCTCCTTTCTCCCCACCACAATCCGTACTGTTATCGTCGTTCATCGCCGAAAAAGCGAGAAAATTGCAACGCCTGATCACGCAATTCAACGCAACTGGAATCGGCCGGAAAATAAAGTGAACGATCATCGTAGAAAAGTAGACAATTGTAGTGAAAATACTGGAAAAATGTCGTGAGAAAAAGAATAAAAAGAGGATAATTATAAATGCTTTTTTTCATGAGCAGTATATATTTCGTGGTTCATTGGGCGGCCGGGGATGGACCAGCTGACAGCCAAGATTGTTTTCCTCCAGGGAGTCTATTCTCGAGTCGGTGCATGGCTGAGCGTATACGTTTGACACGTACGATCTCATATGGAGATCCGTGTGTAATCGTACGAGTCGAAGGTATACGCTCAGCCACTCACCGACTCGAGAATAGACTCCCAGGCTTGTCAGAATTGTGCATCAATTTAAATGATTTGACTGTTGTTCCACAAATAAGAGATGATAAGACAAAAAATATATGAAATAGCAATTTATATTCCTGAGAAACACTCCAACAATAAAAATCTCATGACTTTTTTTTTCTGAAATTATCAGTTGTTTGAGGTTAAATGCAATCGATTAACGTTTTCCCCTCAAGGCTATTGATTTTCCAATTTGGTGATTGTAAAATGCATACAGATTAAGTGAAATTTATTTTTTATCGAATTCTAAAAATAGGAAATGCTTTAGTAGTACATACACTTCAATCATTCAATTATTTATCGTGCCACTCAAAACACGTATCTGAAACAACAACCAGCTTTGCAAGCTTATTTCCTTCTTTCAACTTATTTAACAGTCTTTTTAGAATTTAATCCAACAAATGATAATCATTGTTATGAACAATTGAAGAACGAGTGGAGGAGAATATACTGAAAGAAGAGCGGGTGGAGAGAAATACTGAAAAAGAAGAAGGTTGAGGATCACCTTCGACTTTGATTTTGTGCAATATTTAATTTTCTCCCATTTTGTAAAATTCTTGCAAAAATTATTTCTGAAAAAACGGGTTGGTAAAATATTTGAAAAAATCAAGAAATAATGAAAAAAATCTTTTTTTCTGAGATTCGTTTATAATTGTAAGATATGACTCCAAAAGTGATAAGCCAATAAGTGAATAAAATAAATGAATGATCTTCATTATCATTATTTTTATTATCATTATTTTTATTATTATGAATGAATTTTTATGTCGGTTTTACAGTGCATGCATCTGTTAAAAAATATCCTAAAGTATAGTAAAAATTACCAAAACTCGTGTGGCATTTTTTACCAAACTATGAATTGTAATTTTTGCATGCACATTTATCAATTTTTATCCAAATATTCGTAAAATTTATTCTACGGGAGATAATTTCTGTAAGATTGCCGTTATGCTACACGATTACAATTCATATTGTAAATTTTACTCAGTTTTTAAGGGTAATTTTTATCAGATTTTTCTCTCAGTGTAGTTTGATTTCTTCTCTTTGTAAAAAAATGGAGGAACTGATTCAAGGCATCATCAAACATTTGTTCAGATTATGGTGACGATGCCCAATTTGACGCAGAAACGGCGAAAGGATCTCCCTAGCTAGAAAAAATTCTATGAAAAAGATTTCTCTACGATTTTTCTTTCCCGTAACACATTATGGAGGTGATTCAGCGTTACAAAATGAGTTGTGGAGGTTATTACTTCTCTCCTCAATTACTTGATGATCATTGGAAAAAAACAAAAATAAATGTTATTGTAAAAAAAGCGCCAAGGAAAAGTTTTCTTTGATTCTTATTGAACAGTGGAAATTTTTGTTGAGTTTTTGAGGAATATTTCCGAATCTAAACTTTTCGTAATTAAATTCATTGTAGCCCTCAATCGGCTCTACAAAACAGGTTATAATAAAAATTTTGCTATCTCCCGCAAATTCCGAAATATTCATTGAAAACTGGTCAATATTCAAAATTGACTGGTACCATTTTATCACTTCGCTACTAAAATAGATACTCGACAGTGGGTTGAAAAACTACGCCAAGAATTTTTCTCTTATCCTTATTCGATTTAGAAATATTTTTATCACAGACATCTGATGGTGCCCTATGGGCATTCATTTGACATTTCCGACTTGGCTTTTGTTCGTTTTTTTGTATTTTTCAAAAATTTCCACTGTTCCGTAAGAATTAAACAAAACTTTTCCTAGACGCTTTCATTTTTATAAAAACATTTGTTTTTGTTTTTTTAGGAGAAAGGAGATTTTGCAAGTTTTTTCCAAAACGGCCACATGGTTATGCTCCTGACCTTTTATTTCTGTATTCCGAAATGGAATGAAAACGATTTTCATTTTTTTACGCTCACGAAACGGAAAGTTCAACTGAATTTCAATCCGATAACTTTCGAGCATTCATTTATGCACAGAACCGAATTGAAAAATGTTTGTGGAATCAGTTTATCATTCATACACTAATTCAATTTGTAAATTCCCGGGCTCCCTCCTTTATGTGTGTGGTTGTATTGCACTGCTACTAACTCCGTAACAAAAAAATGATAGGAGATAATGTGAAACGTGAGAATGTGCGAATGAATCCGTTGCTATGTGCGTAATTTTTTAAATATTGATTCGAACAAAAAAATAGTCATATCAATGAGAAGAATCTGGCCGATTTAACCCCTCGCGTACGGGGCCTTCCTGTTACGAATCCTGATGTGTGAAAAAACGTTAGTGATTGTGATGCATGCAAAATTATAGAACGCATTAAAAATTGAAGCTACACTATCCAGCTTTCGAATGGCGTTGGCGCAATTGGATTATCTGTCACAGTTTTGGAATTATCCAGTTTTGAACAGAATCATGCGTTTTTACTTGGGTCCATATACGTATATGGACCCCGTCTTTGAGGGGTTAAATAATGTAACTAAGAGTATTTTTCATGTAGCTTGTCACGTTTCCATTTTATTCAATGAATATCGTGTGTTTAAAAGCAAAAGGTCATATATGCCAAAAATGGCTTTCCCCGGCAAAAGGTCGTATCCGCCAGCATATACAACTTTTTGCTTTTAGGAAACCGGTCAAAGTGACCCCAAAAAATTAAAAATTAAATATCTCGAGTTTAGTTATCAATGGAGAAACGACCTTTTACTTTTGATGAAGTTAGAAAAATGTCTCACCTAAAGCGAAAAGGTCGTATATCCAATTTTATATTTTTATTTATTTTATTTTTAACGAAATTTGTTGCAAGTTCGAGAACTTGTAACTGGCCATCGCCCGAGGGCCTTCAGCCAAGACCAATTTTATATTTTGTTTGCACTTTGATATTTCCATCTTTTTGAAAAAGTTTCCTCCAATTTTACACATTTCTCATTACAGAAATTAGAATATCCTCCTAGTCATTGAGAGAATGAGGAATATAATTTCTTTATCCGTCGAATGATCATGCGCTCATGAATTCAAGATCGTTAATCATCATAGTCTGAAGAACTTTCAAATTCCCTCGAAACATGGTTCAGCATACACAGATAGAAAACGGGGATTGGCTTTAGAAAAAGTTTCTAAATTCTAGAAACGGCGGTTTCTAACGTTCAGTTTTCTAAAATCTAGAACTTTTTTCTAAGTTTTAGAAAAAAATGGTTTAAAATTAATTCCCATTTCGATCATTAATTGTAAACGATTTTTTCCTAGATCCGTTACTAAATATACTTGATTTTAGAGAACAAAATTTCTAAATGTAGAGAACTTCTTTCATTCTTGCAGGGGCATTTTGCAGGGAGGGGGAGGAGAGATTGTGAATTGAGAATTGACAACCAAAAAAATTGAGTCAGTGAGTTTCCAAGAATATCTCCAAAACTAAGGGAGACGGCGAATTTTTGCGAAAATTGTCGGGTGGCGAGATGGGGACAGGGGGGTGGTGTGCATTGAGAATTGACAACCATGCGCAGAAACAATGAGTCGGTGAGTTTTTTTAATAATATCTCCAAAACTAATGGAGATAGCGAATTTTTACTGAAAATTTGGAGGAAAGAGAGGTTTTATAGAATTCTCGATGTACACTCCCCCCCCCCCCCTTCCG
>NW_021681292.1:12320-14769 GCF_001412515.2 Diachasma alloeum | reverse complement strand
GGGTGGTGTGCATTGAGAATTGACAACCATGCGCAAAAATAATGACTCGGTGAGTTTTTTTAAAATATCTCCAAAACTAACGGAGATAGCGAATTTTTACTGAAAATTTGGAGGAGAGGGAGGTTTTATAGAATTCTCGATGTACACCCCCCCCCCTTCCGCAATTTTTCAGTAAGAATTCGCTATCTCTCTTACTTTCGAAGATATCTTTGAAAAACTCACCGATTCAATTTTTTTGGTTGTGAATTCTCAATGCACAACCACCACCCCTGCCGTCTTTTCAAAATCCCCCCTCCTCACATCTGAAATTCCCGATATTTGGGGACCCCTCCCTATGTATGCGGCACTTAAGCCCTTTAAATACCTCGGTCGTAATTTTTTAGTTCAATCTGAAAATTTTCTAAAATTAAGAAAAATTCAGCATTGCTTTTAGAAAATTTTTGTTCTTAAAAACAATTTCCAAAATCCTTAGTTTTTCTTATCCCATCAAGGATAAAGCTTAAGAATTGGAGTTTCGAAAATCGAGAAACTAGTTTCTAAAGCCAATCCACTTTTGTTTCTCTGTGCTTTACCTACCTCTCCGATTTAACCCTCGAGAGTACACGGGATTCTTCCGATTACTGCCCTGATGGACCCTTAAAAATAAAGATCGCTTCAGTTCCCTAATTTAGATTTTTTTTTTAGATTCGTTCTTTTGTTACGAATACGCAATACACAAGCGTATCTTCAAAGAGGTATACAAGGGGTGATTAGTGCACAAAAAATGTTTAGAAAATAGAAACATTTTGAGAGTTTTCACAAAGTTCCGAAATATACGAATCTGGATTAAAAATGGAGATACGCTGTTCACACAAATGGTGTTATTAAGTTGCCGATATAATTATTTGACCATAATCAACGATACGGATAACTTCAGATGACATCGACTGGAATATTGAAAGTATAACTTGGCCACGGAACTGCAAATAAAAAAATCCCAAATTTGGTCTTTACGACCTTTTGCTTTTAGGTCAGTCTCGATTTCTGAGGACAGAAATTAAAGGCAAAAGGTCATACATGGTAAACAAAATAAAAAAATTTGTCATTACGACTTTTTGCTTTTAAGGAAGTTTTCATTTCTGGGGACATAAGTTAAAGGCAAAAGGTCGTATATGCAGCTCATCATTGATCTGAAAATGTAAGTATTATAATAAGTTTCTCCAGTATTTTCACGAAGAACTGTAGAAAAAATGAGTGGAGATACGACCTTCTCGCTTTAAGAAACTCGGAAAGTAGCTTTTTGGCGTTTACGACCTTTTGCTTTTAGACACGCGATATGATTCGAAAGTAGTAGGGAGGGTAGTTGTTTCGTGTATAAATATACGGCAACGTTCGGCGAGTTTTGTACAGTCAGAGTCAAAACTTTTCTTTGGCCAATACGCTACCGCGTATGTCGATCCGCGCAGAAAAATATTATGGAACTAACATTCGAGGTGCCATACCCATCTGAATAATCTTTCGTTTTTACTGATTTTGGCTACCGTTATTTCCACTGGGAACCGTTCACCATAACAAATCCTGGAAGGTACACTTAATAATATAACATAACATAGCGTTAGAATTGACATCGATGCTCATTATGGATTTCCCGGGTGTACCTTGTGATCAGGTGGATTTTGAGATTCGCATCCCATCTTTCAAAACATTATCAACTTTAGGTAAAAAATTGCTCTTTCAATTCTCAATGCATTTTATTTGGAATGGATCACGTAATTACAAATTTTCTTCATTTCCGTCGTGCCATGAATATGGAAATGTTTGTTTCGGTCACGTGACGAACGATTTTTTTGGCATAACGGCCGTAGATATTACAGACGCGCAGTGTCTTTTTTTCGGCCTAATACCAAATGTATCATTTACAGACACTTTGTGTTCGCCATTAAAGCGCCATTTACTGACATCGTTTGTATGAAAAAAAAAATAGTTTTGTCATTCGGCTAAATAAAATATTTCCAACTCATAGGATTGCAGCCCTCACCCTTGTCTGAAAAGTTTTATCCGGTCTTGTGATAAAAACAGATTTAAATATTTCCAATTACAGTAGCCTCCAAGTGCTCATTAAAACATGACTCTTTGACAATTGAATCGTGACGTATTATTTGGTCTATGATGGAAGAATCTAAATTATTGGTGAATTATAGATAGAATATAGAATAATTTTTTTTAGAATTAGAATTAGAATATGCGCGGCTGGTCACTTAAAGCGCCCAGAGTCACCTAAATCATACGATCTTTTGTAACATCCGCCTTAGTTTCGGTCAGTCACACAGCCCCAGCCCTGTGTTTCTCACTAGGCTAATAAGGCTGGTGACAGCCGCTTGTTGTAAGTCCTCTGGTTCCAGGAAAGCCTGGCCCCAGATTTTATAGCGACGGAGTACTAATAGGGGGCATTCACATAAAATGTGGATGA
>NW_021681292.1:0-12310 GCF_001412515.2 Diachasma alloeum | reverse complement strand
GCGGTTAGATCTGGGTCTTCCACGTGTACCACAACCCTGTGCTTCTTGGGAAGCTCCGAGGGTGCGACCACATGTATAGTAAGCCCAGCTATTTTGTTTTCGGGGAAAGGCTTTTCAGCCAATTTCCCGTTTCCTCATCAGTGCAGTACACCATTGCCACACCTTTTTCCCAGACACCGTTGAAGGTGGGTGCTTTCACCCCGTCAGGTAACGCCAGAATGGCCCCCTTCAGGAGTTTCTTCACCTCCGTTACCTCTTCAGTGCCCAGTTTCTGATCCGGATATGACTCCGGCATAACTGCAAACTTGAATGAGCTCGTAGTGTTCTGAGCATATGTGCCCTGATCCTGCGTTCTCATTCTCTTTTCTTTCGGTCTGACTGAGGGGCTTGGCGTGGTACGCTCCGATGAAAGGTGTTTTATTGCCTTCCTCACAACCCCCTCCCCCTTCCCCTCATCGACCTTCGCTGCTGCATCCGCCAAGGTCGCAATTGCCCCCGAGGTTTGATACAGCTTCGCTCTCTTGCGACGTCTTCTCTCGGCTCCACTCAGTCTGACCCGATTCACATCGGCACCAGACTGGTCAGCCTTGTCAGACTTCGTGTATTCGCCATCGCTGGCCCCACCCGAAGTTTGTTTTTCAATACTGAGATTTTTTAGTTTGGTTTCCATTTTTGGTCCCACGAGTACCGCGGTTAAGCGTTTTCACCTGGTGCATTACCGCGATTGCCCAGGGCTTGGCTTGTCTCGGGAGGGTTACACCCAAGATTACTCTCAGAAGTAGTCCTTAAGACCCCCACCGCCCGCGACCGAGCCCCCTCACTAACGACAAAGTGGGAACCCAGTGGAGGGGGAATATGTAATTACAATATATAATTGAATCCAAAAATTCCTCTCAATTTATCCAATAACATGTAAAAAGAAGAGAATACATAAATACCATATTGACTATTTGTGTAACACCTGCCTAAAAAGTTCACTTTTTGGAAAGTTGAGAGCGTTCGCAAAATATAAATTCTCGTGTGTAAAGCGATGCTTTCGGCATAAGAATTTACTTGAACTAGATATGAAAATTTAAGTGAACTTTTCAGACAGGTATTGCAAAATAGTAAATTCTTACGCCCGAGGAGAGACCCTATGGCTTTTGAGTCGATTTCGGCGGTGATTCCAGTGATGATGGCCGTCACGACTAATACGAGTTTTACTATGTACATCTTGCTTGATTGAACTGCTTGTTTGCTTCACTGGCTTGACTGAACTTCTTCGAATATATGACGATAGTCAGGCCACTGCCTTATGTAGGTCTCAAAATCTTAGAACTACGGTATATCATCAAAGATTCATGATAACTATTACTCAACAAGTCAGTCATTCGGAAAACAGATAGGTTCTTCCCGACACATAATGTATCAAACTCAAAATGTAAATATGCTTTTGCAGAGTGATACTGGGAGTTAAATATTGTTGTTCTCATTATCATTGTAAGTTGAAATACCTTGAATTATTATCATAGTCTCGTGTTTCGTTGAGTTAGACCCATAACGAATAAGTCAGAACAGGTTAAATGAGCTTCTCCATTTGAGGAATCCACTACCAAATTTAAAAGTTCTGCAATTAAAAAGTGGCCTTGGTGAGGCTTTTCCCACATGTGTCATTTGAAAAATATCTGTAGGGCCGGTTGCACCAAGTCCTGTTAGCCAAATAAGTCGTCAGAATGAATTTATGTCGCGAGTAAATTTATTCCACAGTGAGACCATTTTGGATCAAAATTGATCGGCAGTTTTTTATTTATTTATTCCGATACTTGAATCAGGATTTTCTCAACTGGGTTTGGTCTAACCCGCCCTAGTTGATATAATTACATCCTTTCTTTTGAAACAAGTAAAAATTTCAAATAAAGATTTTTATTTAATTGTAATGAACTTTTTTTCTGCGTGTAGTGGGATATTCGTATATTGTTTTTTCGTATATCGTAATTTTTTACGTTTGTAGATGTCAAGAATAAGATTTCTTGAGTACAATTTGGGCCGAAATTCTTCATTCTAATTTTTATTATTATTATTATTATTTATTTTCTACGTATGGGGTACATAGCCCCGTTACAGGGGGGAAATATTATACAGAGTATATACATGTGTGTATGGTGATATTTACATTTGGCATGGAAAGTTGGTAGAAATTGCTAATTAGAGAAAAATACAAAGAAGTGCAGATGGTCTTATTGTAGAAATATTACAATAAACAAGAGACCAATTTAGTTACGCACGAAACTGATTGATTTTTGGAGCGAACGTATAGAAGCATTTGTCTGATCAACATTTCGTCTGACTGCTAAACAATTCAGAGCAAATTTATAAATGGCCTTGATTTCGGAGTAATTAGCATTAAAAATGATATTTCCAAAAGGACGGTTGGCAAAGTGGGGGAAACCACTGTACAAAGTTGTGCGCATACTGGCCGATACTGAACAGCTCAAGAAAAAGTGTTCAAGGGTATCCTGTTCATTTTTTTCACAGTATTTACAAGTACTCTGGGGACTGAAGGATACTTTCGCATTCGAAACATAAAAATAACAACTAAATTTTTTAATATGTAAATTGTGGTTATCAGTGAGGTATTGAGATTTCCATACATGTGATTGGGGGCAGAAGGGAGGAATGGACTGGCAGGAGGCAGAGACAGACCACCTCTCAAGGTCTTCACGTCTGAGGAGGTTTTCAAAATCGGCAAAAATTTCAATAGTTTTGGGGGCTAACGTTGAATAATTCAAGTCATCCCAGAGGGATTCCTGATTAGTTAACTCAAGGAATTTACGAATCTGGGAGGCCCAGTTATAAGAGTCATTACAGCCGGAGTTGGAGCTCAGTTGAATCAGTCTAGTGACACAAATTCTGGGGAGAAATGAGTTTTCCTGCTCAAGAATTTTCAGCAGCCAGTCCCATGATAACTTCATGACTCTGTAACTCACGTGAACAAGATTAGTTTCAAGCCTGAGTGCCCAACCTGGGGTGCATCCAGGGAGGTTCAGTGTGCGCTTGAAAAAATCTTGTTGTGCTTTTTCTAAATCCTCATTCTGAAGAAGGCCCCAGGAGGGGATAGCATACAGAAGGGTGGAACTTATTAGTGAATTATACAAGGTGACGTATGTTCTCCAGGAACTAACATTCAAACTAGTGAGACCCGCGAGGGCCGCCCCAGTTGCCATTCTAGCCTTCGTCATGGCGTATCTGGCAGCCTCATTACCGAGTCCATTCCTTGAGAGAGGTATACCTAGGTACAGATATGATTTGACCACCTCGAGCTCAGAGCCCTTATATCGCTTAAATCTAGAATTTAAGCATTTTATTCTCCCTGTTCTCTTGAATACCATGATCTTTGTTTTTGAAACGTTCACAGCAAGACCATTAAGATCACAATAATCCGCGAGGGCGCCAAGTGCTCTTTGCAATTTGATGTGCGAATCTACCAAAATAGCTGTATCATCAGCATACAGCAACATCAAAACATCTGTGACGCCGTCAATGTTCAATCCGGAGATATTCCTGTCACGGAAGAATTGTTCGAAATCAGAAATATATAAGATGAACAAAAGAGCACTCAGCATCTCCCCTTGGAGTACCCCCTCCGTAACCTCAAACTTTTCCGAAAGCTGATTGCCACTTTTAACTTGGATCTTCGCTTTGTCATACAAGGACTTAATGACCCTAATTATTTTTGAACTCATCCCAAGATTGTTCAGCTTGGTCCAGAGTCTGTCATGAGGTATCGAGTTCCTCAAGGCCCTTTGGAAGTCGACAAAAATACAAAAAACTTCCCGTTTTGGCAGACGTAATTGGAGCTGTACAGCAGAAAGAAGGGTGAAAATGGCCTCGGTGCATCCCATGCCCTGAAACCAAACTGAGACTGGGGCAGGATGTTATTCCTTTCGGCCCAGCATTCAAGCCTTTCCTTGATGACGTAAGTGAAGATCTTAGTGAGATGGTTCACAAGAGCGATACCTCGGTAATTAATGGGATCAGCCCTATCCCCTTTTTGAAAATCATGGATAACAGCACGTTTGACCAATCCTCGGGACAGATCTCAGTATCAATAACAAAATTTAAAAGATCAACCATATACTTTCTGCCACTGAAGGGCAGAGCAGAATAAAATTCGTTGGCAATGAGATCCGGGCCCGTGGCTTTGTCACGTTTGAGTTTTTTAAGAATCGATTCTAATTCAGTCAGAGAGACATGCTGTTCCAGTTCCGGGACGAAATTAATTGTTGGAATGAAAATTGGAATACCTCTTGGCGGATAGATTTTTTTGCAGAAATCATTCCAATGCTCAATCGTGACATCACAAGTGTACAATGCTTTAGGTTTTATTTTTTTTAATGTTTTCCAAAAGGAATTAGAGTTGGATGGATTGTTTAAGGCTACAGTTATCAGGTTTTTATATTCCTTTTTCTTGAATTTAGTCAGAGACTTATAATTGCGGCGTTTTTCATAAAAAATTGAACGAGTTGCTTTACAGTATCTGTTCTTTTTAAATTTTCTGCTGAATTTCACTAGATCTTTCCTCCCAAGGCGCAAGGTAGGGTCCTTTGCCCAAGGAGGCGAGTGCGCAGACAATTGCTTAGCAGAGCGTGGGTTGAAAGACTGCAAAAAGCCAGTCTGGGTGGCAGCATTTACTATTGAATCCTTGAAAAAATCGTTCAGTTGATCAGGTGTTACATCAGGATGGCAGATGAAGTTTACAAGCGAAAAGTCTATCGTCTTAATGTAAACTTCAAGAGCGTCAGGTGAAGACGGGATCCATTTTGAACGTACGATAGGGTCAGTAAGCTCGGTGTTAGCAAGGGAGAGAGATATAGGGACAGAGGATTCAGAGACAGGGAAACGTAGGGAGAAAATCACAGGAAAATGGTCGGAGAATAGCACGGATGAGTCAACCTTTTGATCGAGAACTAAATGCAAGTGCGAGGCTTTCACAAATACCAGACCAATTACACGGGTTCCAAGATGATTTAGGAAGGTCTAGCTGGCAGGTCTGTCACCACTCACTCTACCATTGATGAGTATATATCCATTTTTGTTCATGAAATCCATGAGAGGACGACCTCTATCGTTAATATACGTATCCGAGTTTAAAACTTCATCAAAACAAACTGTATCGTCAAACAGGTCAGGTGGTAAGGTGCCACAACCGCCAACACGAGCATTCAGATCGCCTGCAATAATAACATAATCATTTTCATATCTTTCTTCAATTCTGTCAATCAGGTTTTGCAGTCTTTCTAAAAACGATGAGAAGTTAGACTTAGGCTTGACATAAATATTACCAATGATGATATTGCAATTTTCATATACAATTTTACAAAAAATCCAGGAGCTACAAATACTTATCAGAGTAGATGGGAGCTTGGAGAGGACCCCAAGACCTCCACTAGGTCGGCCAACATCACAGCTCGAAGTAGCATTTTTCCAGTGGCATGCAAATTCATGTAGACTGGCTGGGATATAAAACGGAGCAGCAGGTAACATGGTTTCACTGATGCAGAGGATGGAGGCGTCGTACGTCGGTNTCCGTAACCTCAAACTTTTCCGAAAGCTGATTGCCACTTTTAACTTGGATCTTCGCTTTGTCATACAAGGACTTAATGACCCTAATTATTTTTGAACTCATCCCAAGATTGTTCAGCTTGGTCCAGAGTCTGTCATGAGGTATCGAGTTCCTCAAGGCCCTTTGGAAGTCGACAAAAATACAAAAAACTTCCTGTTTTGGCNGGGATATAAAACGGAGCAGCAGGTAACATGGTTTCACTGATGCAGAGGATGGAGGCGTCGTACGTCGGTGGTCCACTCAAGATCAAATTCTCAAACCCGTGTAAATTCCAGAAGACCAGATGCAAATCTTTGTAAACTGTTAGTTTTTTGACTTGTCGTTGTTGTGGAGGAGGCCAGAGCTCACTGTAGACTGGTTGAGATGTGCAGCTACTTGGTTCTCACCATCACAATCCATGGTGAAAGAGTTCGACTTCATCGCAGAGTTGCTCTGAGTGATGGGAACCATCTTTTCTAACGAATTATCTCAACGATGTTCAATATGGTCAATAACCAGATTTTTGGTATTATATCTGACATGTTTTCCTTCTCGTTAAACCTGATATGCCATTTCTCTGATAGAGCGAGCAACTTTACTTTCATAAGTTGTTAAATCACGTTCAATATAAACATGGCGAAGATGAGATTTCTTAGAAAATTCTTTCTTGCTTCCAAGAATCTTCGATTTGGAAACAGCATTGTTGAGCTGTACGATGACGATGTTCGGGGATTTTCCTTTGAGAGGCACAAAACGAACCTGCGTAACAACATCCGTAAGATCCAATTCAGAGTTGATCAGATTATAAACATCCCTCTCGGCTGTGGCGGCAGTGGTTGTGAGACCACGGATGACGATATTAAGTTTTTTGCTTTCTCTCTCGAGGTTATCAATCCTCTTTTGAAGCCCGTCGATAACTAATTTCTGATGGGTTGGGGGATGCTGAGGAATTCCTTTTGATTCTATGGACGCAAATTTCTCAATAACTAATCTCTTAAACTCATCATGTTGTGATTGCAGGTGCTCGTTGTTGGTGGTAATTTTGACCTCAAGGTTTTTACATGTCATATTAATATCATTTTTTGTAAGATATCAGGTCTTGTTTCAGATTATTGGTCAAGTCGAGAGAATTTTGGATGAGTCTGGTGAGTTCGGTAAACTGTTGTTGAGCATGATGTTCCATTCTAGCAAGTCTAGTCTCAATAGTATCTGTTGCTCCATTTCCGGGTAGTTGAGGAATTTCGTGGTGATTCATGTTGGATGGGCTCTCCGAGGAGAAGAGAGTACTAGTAACAAATTCTTTGCTAGAGAAAGAATCAAAATGATCACTACTAGAAGTGCCCGAGGTTGAGACGGTGGAATTTTGGGATTGTGGACTTTTATTTCTCTTAAACGAAAAATCCTCTAATTTCGATTGTTTACATCTATGAAGAGGGGCAGATGATTTCCTCTTACGTTTGACGGCTCATTCTAATTTAACATCTTTAACATCCAAAACATTGTATTTGCTCAGAAATTTTCTGAATTTTTCAGAAATGATATTTTTTTTTACCCCGGCGGGCGAAAAGTAACATTTCTTTCCCGCTTCGCGAAAAAAAATATCGTTCTAACCACGGGACATAAAATAAAGGTCCCTTAATAACGTAAGTCTGCACGTGGACATGACTCCTTTATTTTACCTCCTGCCCGGTGGCTTGGCGCAGTGGGTAAGTTCGTTGCCTCATATGCGAAAGGTTCCGAGTTCAAATCCCGGCCGGGTAGAATGGTGCGATCTAACCATTTAAAGTCTTGATCATCATCGCAGTATACCCTAACCGGGTCGAAGTGATGTAAAATAACGATAAAAAAAAATTTATTTTACGTCCCTAGGTTAGAAATATACAATTCTCTCATCTCTACTTCATGGTGAGAATCAAAAAATAAAATTTCACACGTTGAATTCGGTTGTTTTCCATTTTCTCTTCTGGATCTGATGGATTTTTCGAAAAGTTAAGACAACTCACCATCGAAATGATATTTTTAAATAGTCTGCTCGTATGCCGCGGCGCTAGAACGAAAAATTGCAAGTTCGATTCCAGTCTTCGGCAATTATTTTTCACGAAAAATATCTATCCTACGGATCTTGAGTGGTAGCAAGAAATTCTGTGTTACTGGCAGCGCCTGCAATATGGGAACCTAGACTGGGATCGAACTGCCCCGGACAAAAGGGCTCTAGTATCTTGCTTGCAGGGCTTTCTTTCTTAGATATGAAATAACGGGTGAACTGATCCAGATTAGACTGAGTAAAGACAGAAAAATCTAAAAAAACAAGCACTATCGAAAAGAAACGTAATAAAAATTGAGTTGAGGATCTGAACCGGTGTTATAATCGAGTCTATGGCTCGCCAGACAAGGGGTAATGATTTTTTTTGTAATGTGAAAAATTCTTTCTTGAGATTTTTCAAATTTCTGCCATATTTGATGGTCCTATATGAGTCTATGGCCCGGTTGTCCCAAGTCCACTTAAGAAAGTCCTCTCTTAACGACTTAAGTATAGGTATTTAAGTATCGGAATGAATAAAAATACTCTACCGATCAATTTTGATCGCAAATATTTTAAAAATCGAAAGTTTATCGAAGGTATTTTACCAAAAAACGTGGGGTCTCGATGGCTCAATGAAAGCTCTCGACGATGAATTTCTAAAATAGTCTTACTGATTTGATTGTCTGACAATTTAGGGGAGGTGGCAGCAAAATGGACCGGGGGGGAGGGCAAAATGGACCATGGGGGCAAAATGGACCACTGAAAATTTACTTTTTCTAAATTCATCCACCAGTAAAGAGGAGAGGAGGTGTGGGTGATGTGACTTGTAATGGGTAATAAAGGAAGAGGACTAGAGGGTGGAAAAAGCAAGTGGGTTGGCGGGTGGAACAGTTGAACATCTTTTCCTTCCAATTATTTATTATGCGGAATTCAATTCATGTTGTATCAAGATATTCAGTTAAATACAATAAATAATAACAACCGACGGCGGTGGCTGTGTGGTTAGTGTGTGGGATTGGCATGCGGGAAAATTCCCGGGTTTGATTCCCGGTTGGGGGGGGGGGGGGCAAAATTGGTGACACTCTAAATCTCACGGTTTCATTGTCGAGCGAGAGTCTCGCAAGAGACGACTGTACCTGGGCAGGTTTTTCCCTCAAAATGAGATTTTCCCTTGTCCTTTGGCGAATGCGGTCAGGGAGTTGGGGGGTGGGAAGGGAACAAATCGTAAAGACCTGAAAAGCTATACGAGAAGAAAAAAAAATGATATAAATAACAATCATCAGCGATAATCATAGTCTAGTAACAATATTTGGCATGAATGATTATTCGCACTGTTCACAGGTGAATTGCACAGGGCCTGCCTCCTCATCAATTAGAGCCCATCCGTCGCACGTCTGGCACTGAATCCACTCTCTTCCACTGTCCTAAAAACGCTTTCGACAATAAATACAGAGAACATCATTTCCTTCGTTCGATTCCTTTCTAGTCTCTCTTGAGTTCACATTACTTCAGCCTCTGCCCTGTTTTTTCCCACCTCTAGGCTTTCTGGACTTGCAGAAAGGCTTTCTGGACCAGCAGCCTCACAACATTGGTTTGATAGAAGTACACTGAGAGAAATATCTACATAATATCACAAAACTAATTGCTTGCGCCAAATATCTCATCTCTTGAGGATAAATTTCTTGGGGGAAGAATTCCGGATAATGTGTCAGACAATGTCAGATTTCAGTGAAGTGTTCATGACTCTGACATGAACATTTTGTGATAAAATGAAAATTTCTTGCCACAAGAAATCGGTTTTTTCGTGTCAGAAGATGAAAAAATGACTACAAATACTAAAAGCGTTGATTCCGCCAATTCTGAATCAGAGACTTTCATATTGAATGAATAGAGTTTATGCAGAGGAAAACCTCCAGATATTAAAAAACTATAACCGTCGCTTACGATCAAACGCTTTGTGATCGAAGGAAAATAATATCTTCTTTTTCCTTCTGTCAAACTTCTCTTGACTTTTAAGTAATATTAAGTAATATAAGTCGCCAACCCTCGGCCTAGAATCGGCATGCCAAGTCGTGGTGACCCACTCACGGCCAAACATCGGCTTCGGACTGGCATGCCAAGTCTCGGCGACTCCTTCACGGCCAAGTGTCTTTGTCGATTCTAGTTTCCGAGATATTCACGTTTTTGTCTTAGCAACTCCCATTTGCACCAACGTTAAGTTGTTCGTAGGTATACTACGCCGGTTCTGGACCAAAATTGCATCTTGCCACTAGGGGCGCCACCGTCGCGGAAGGTTCTGGAATGGTGGCACCACCATCGCGGAACGTTCGAGAAAAATGACGTCATCGATGACTCATCGGCTCGAGTGGTGGGGGAATCCCTCTGAGACCTGTTGGGACTTGTATGAAAATATAATGACCGGTTGAAACTTGTATGAAATCGGATATTGGCCCCACCATCGCGGAAGGTTCGAGAGGGATGACGTTATCGATGAGTCATCGACTCGCATGGTGGGGGAACCTCCTAAGTCCTGGTGGGGCTTGTATGAAATATAATAGTATTAACCTGTGGACACATGGATATTGCCCCACAATCGCGGAAATGTCGAGATGAATGACGTCATCCATGAGTCACTCGGGCTGATGACTCATTTACTTGCACGGTGGAGAAACTCCCCGTAAATCCTAAACATGTGCCAATATTTAACAACATTTGCAAATATTTGACAATATTTGCAAACATTTTGCAAACATTTGACAACATTTGCAAACATTTTGCAAACATTTGACAACATTTGCAAACATTTACAAACATATGCACACATGTGCAAGTATGTGAAAACAATGGTTGAATATTTTCAAGATGAATGACATCGGTGAGTCACTCAGACTGATAACTCATCGATGTGCGAGGTGGGAGTTTCCTGTAAGTCCTGCTGAGACTTGTAGATTTGAGAAGGATGACGTCATCGATGACTCATCACGCGGTGGGGGGTACATCCTAATTCCTGTTGGGACTTGTATGGAATATGATACTAGTGATGGCGCCACCGTCATGGAATTTTTAGATAGATGATGTCATCGATGAGTCATTCGGAGCGTTGGCTGATGACTCATGGATTCGCGCGTGGTGGGGTTACTTCCTAAATTCTGTTGGGACTTATATGATAGCATAATGACCAGTTGGAACTTGTAAGAAATTGGATATTGGCGCTACGATCGCAGAACGTTTGAGAAGGATGATGTCATCAATGACTCATCGGTTAGTGGGGTGGGGGTGTCGGCTGAGTCCTGTTGAGACTTGCATGAAATAGGATACTCGATTGGTCTCTAATATTCTCGATGGTTCCCGACTGTTCCATAATGAATCATCCATTGGGAGTTGGAGTGGGGATAACTCGCGTACTCTGCACGATCCACACTCAATACAGAGTTAAGTTCAGTTTACTGAATCTCAACTTGTACCGTGAAGTTCAACTCATGGTTTTTGAAATCGTTATAATATCGTTTTCAATAGTTTTATAATTCTTTCAAATTTAGTATTACTCAGATTGTTCGAAATCATGATCGTTTCAGATGTCGAATAAGTTCATGTGAAGAAATATTGAACGGTATATTATTAAGACAACATAGACAAACTCTTTTTGAAACTCGTTTCACATAGTTCTAAGTTATGTTTTATGAGAAAACGATGTGTATAATAATAAGATCAATGATTTTTTTTTCCATGATGAATCATCCATTGGGAGTTGGTGTGGGGATAACTCGCGTGCTTTGCACGATCCACACTCAATACAAATTCAAGTTCAGTTTACTGCATCTCAACTCGTAGCGTGAAATTTAACTCATGGTTTTTGAAATCCTTATAATATCGTTTTCAATAGTTTTACAATTCTTCCAAATTCGCTATTAGTCAGATTGCTCGAGATCATGATCGTTTCAGACGTCGAATAAGTTCATGTGAAGAAATATTGAACCCTATATTATCAAAACAACATAGACAAACTCTTTTTGAAACTCGTTTCACATAGTTCTAAGTTGTTTTATGAGAAAAGGATGTTCATAATAATAAGATCAGCTCAGTTCCACCGTATTGTCCCACGGAAGAAAATCGCTCGAGATCATGATCTTGAACGTTGAATAAGTTTTCATGAAAGAATATTGAACGCTATATTATCAGAAGAATATAGACGGAATATATTTAATACTCATTTTAATATAACTGTATGATAATTGTAAGAAAACAAATATACATAAAACTATAAAAACGCTTCGTTAAATGTTGAAAATGTTTATTCATTTATTCGAATGTGTACGTTATTACCATTACTATTATTATTATGAGAAACAATCTGAGAATATATATATAATTACACAAGTGGTTCGAAATAACCCCAAGGTATTTATCATCTTCTAGTAGATTGTGTGCACCTCATGTTTTTTGCTCTGGATTCAATACTGATTCCTGATAATGTGCTCATTACCAAAAAGACAATTTTTATAATCATTGAATGTGCTTTTCCTGAGTGTAGCAGCTTTAACACCTTCACATTTCTTCTTAGCTTTCTCATCATTCAACATCCTAAATGCGTATGTTTTGGCTCGTAGACCTACAAATTCAACCGTGATTGAACCATTATTCTCATCCTTCATGAGTGCTAATACTTTCTTGTTTGCGAGCGGCATTCTATACTCATTATTCTCTTT
>NW_021681291.1:58371-58538 GCF_001412515.2 Diachasma alloeum | reverse complement strand
CCCTCTCCCCCTCACGGTCATTATGAAAACAGTGGGGCAAAATGGGTTTGTTTGTCATTTCCCAAGTTCATATCACCCTCCTCCCCCCCATGAAACCCACAATAATGGATTTCAAAATTAAACAGAAAGGGCAGAATGGGTTCGCGAGCAATTTTCCGTGTTGACAC
>NW_021681291.1:57946-58076 GCF_001412515.2 Diachasma alloeum | reverse complement strand
ACCAAAAATAATCGATTTCAAAATTCAACAGAAGGGGCAGAATAGGTTCGTGAGCAATTTCCCGAATTGACTTCCCCCCCTGCCGCTCCCTCTTGCTCATTGAGAAAATTATGGGGCAAAACGGGTTTGT
>NW_021681291.1:55721-57738 GCF_001412515.2 Diachasma alloeum | reverse complement strand
CCCCCCACAATAATGTATTGCGAAATTAGCCACATGGGGCAAAATGGGTTGGTGCTAATATTCCAAAACAACCCCCCTTGCCCCCCCAAACCTATCTAATATTCATAAGTGAAATGGAATAAAAAATATGTCTGCGACTGCTGACAGTTTCCCGCCGACTCGACAATTTAACACTGGCGCCATCTCGCGGCATTCTCCCATCTGAACTTCTTTACCACACAGCACACCATCAATAATTTCTCCTAATTATACAAAATAACCTATTAATGGGTATTAATTGGGACCAATTGTTTGTCTATCAGCATTTAAATAATTTTTTGATTATATTCCAATCATTTTTGGCCCATTTTTCGCCTTAAAATGACATCCATGCACATCCATGCTACATCCATGCTACAACATGGATGTACCATGGAACCTCAATCGCCAGGGTGCCTGCCTCAAAACTTTCATTGAAGCCAGAGCCGTTTGTAAACCAGTAGTCTTCTCTTGGTCCTGGTTGAAGTTCCGAGTCTAGCCACTCCTGTCTGGGTGGTATGCTCGTTCTGAAAGTTTTTTTGATCTGATACTTCCTAGGAATTCTATCCGTCTTACCTATGAAGGGTCGATCATTGATTAGGCTAAGTCTTGTATGGCCTTGGCCCGTCATCTTCCATTCTTGTTGACACCTTAGTCTATATGCAGTTGTGGTAGCACAACTCACAACTCTAAGGTCGAGGGGTGGGATACTGAGTGCTATTTCTACCGCCTCGGTAGGTGTCGATTTCATGGCTCCTTTTGCAGGCCTCAGGAAGGTTTCCTGTAGGCTTTTCAACAGGTTCCCTGTTTCCGTCTTACTCACCCTCGGCCACCAGACGACCGCAGCGTATAACAGTCTCGGAAGTAGAACCATTTGGTAGAGCCAGAGCATCATTTTAGGATTGAGTCCCCATGTCCTGCCCACAGCTCTTCTGCACGCCCACATAGAGGCAAACACTTTATTTCTCTGTGTACAGATATGTTCTTTCCAGCTGAGTTTATTATCCAGGAGGACACCCAGATATTTCACTCTGCTGGTGTAGTTTATCTCCGAGCCATTTAGCTTCAGAGGTTGGATCTTTTCCAGTCTATAATTTCTGGTGAAAACCAGGACTGTTGTTTTGGCTGGATTTACCGATAGGCCAGTTTCCCTGCACCAGTCCGAAATGATATTGAAGGCTGTTGCCATCAGGTCCCTTAGCACCCTCAGAAATCCGCCTTTCACAACAACTGCCACATCATCGGCAAAACCGGTGATGTGGAAGCCGGCCTCACTTAGTTGATTTAGAAGTCCATCTACAACCAGGTTCCATAACAGTGGCGAGAGAACTCCCCCCTGCGGACAGCCCCTGATCGGACGTCCCTCCACACATGCCCTCCCATGTCCTGCCGACAGTCTTCTGCCTTTCAGCATGTTTTGTATCCAAGCAATGATAGCCTTGGACACCTGTCGTTCTTCCATGGCTTTCTCTATAGCCGGATTCGAAGTGCTATCAAAAGTCCCCTCAATATCCAGAAAGGCCCCGGGATGAAAAATTTGAGTCTTTTTGGGGTCTGCAAGACTCGCGTCTGCGTCTATGAGAGAGTATGGCTCAGCGCCAGTAGCCATACTTTTGAGAGACTCTGCGTGGGAGACGCAGCAAGACTGCTACCGAGCGTCTCTCGGCGAGAGGCTCCGCGTCTCTTACGCATCTCAATAATTAATTAATCATTAATAACTCCTTCAATTTCATTATTGGACAATAATTGAAAATATTATTGTAGTTAATTCACAAATTGACCAATTATAAAACAAAAAAACGAAATCGGTTCAGCGGTTCTCCAGATGTTCCCTCCCGGTCGATCCGCCGTGTTCCCTTTCGGTCACCCATCCTTTTACTAACCCAACTCGCTACTGCTTAGCTTCAGTGATCGCAGGTTACCCCGGTATCTTCTGCGCTATACAGCTGCTTGTCGCGAGTGAATTTTTTTTCGCTTGATATGCGCAATTATTGAGAGG
>NW_021681291.1:55277-55710 GCF_001412515.2 Diachasma alloeum | reverse complement strand
ACAAAAAAAAGAAATCGGTTCAGCGGTTCTCCAGATGTTCCCTCCCGGTCGATCCGCCGTGTTCCGTTTCGGTCACCCATCCTTTTACTAACCCAACTCGCTACTGCTTAGCTTCAGTGATCGCAGGTTACCTCGGCATCTTCTGCGCTATATAGCTGCTTGTCGCGAGTGAATTTTTTTTCGCTTGATATACGCAATTATTGAGAGGGAGGAGATAGGGGAAGCATTGACGAAGGTGAACAGTGGGGTAATATGCGATAACGGAGAGGGGCGCATGATAAGGGAAACTGGAATTAAATGGGGCAAAATGGGATACTGGGGTGGAGTGAACCAACTGGACAGCGGGGTAAAATGGAAAGCAGTTGTGCCATTTACTCGTGGGGTAAAACGGGAAAGCAGGTTAGTTAGAGTGGGGCAAAATGGGATAGCGGTT
>NW_021681291.1:39933-48804 GCF_001412515.2 Diachasma alloeum | reverse complement strand
GCCCAGGATACTCCCACTCTACGTAATTCCCACTCATATGCTTGTCCCCCACTCCAAAAATCCATGGATATTCTTCTTCTGGCCCTACTGCCGAGTTACCGGCACAGGCTGCTCGCCCAGCCGTTAGAATCGACCGTGGCGCCCCACCTCTATTGGGGTCTCACTTATTCTGGCTGCGACTCGTGTCGACTTGACCGACCCCGTTGGGATATCGACACTGCCGCCATCTCCCGGCATTCCCCCTACGGGTCTTGTATTATCATTATATACACTCACATTAATTTCAATCAATTGATAGAAAACAATGTTATAAACAGTGCAAATATAAACTAATAATTCATCTATCCACTTTTATTGTGTTTTCAGATATCATTTCCCCCTTTTTAGCCCCAGAAAATGACAATCCTAATAGCCACGCAACAGCCACGCAAATACCGTGGCTGTAGCGTGGCTACTGGATTGCCAGGGAGGTACAGTGTACTTCCACCCTGAAGGGAATTTGAGTGGTACTCTCCAGGGTTTTCGAGATGTTATTGATGGTGCTCAGCGTCAATTCGTAGGAGTCCCGGTAATTTTGGCGGGAGATTTCAACGCACGTGTGGGTGCGCCGGAACAACTGCCTGATGAATTATTAACCGGCATGCCCCTCGATTCAGAAGGCAAAACAACATAATAAAGTGAATGCGAGAGGTTTGATGCTGAAGGTATGGATGAATGATATGAATTTTGTACTGGTGAATGGGCGCACGCCAAGTGACTGTCCTGCGCAAATTACGTACCGTAAAAAGCAGAAAAAAAGTATTATTGATTTGGTTTGGGTAAATATCGATGGTCTAAGCATGGTAGGGGACTTGGAAGTGTCACCGCAAGTAACTTTCTCTGATCACTTCCCGGTACTTTTGTCACTAAATGAATCATATTACTTCCAAAACATTGAAACGACTGAGAAAAATCAAATAACTGAGGTATTAAAATGGAATGCGGAGGCTGCTCAAAACCTTCGGGTCGTTGATGCAATGGTCGCCTCTGGTAGGCGCAAATTTCGATAAAAATAATGTAAAAGAATTGAGCGAAAACCTGTGTACTGCAATCAGTGAGACGGCAACTGAGTTAAAGTTACTTAAGCGATCTAAAGCTCCACCAGGTAAAAAGAGAAATGCTTGGTATGACAATGATTGTCGTGTCAAAAAGAGAATGGCAAAAAAGAAACTGAGGGCAGCCAAAAAACAAAACTTCGAGGGGAAGGCAGGGGAGGAATATGACGAAATATTGGCCGATTATAAAAAAACGATTGATTGTAAAGAAAAAGAATATAATAGTCAGGTATCAAAAAAATTAAGTAATTCTAAAGACAGTAAGGAATTCTGGGGCACTTTGGGGAGTTTTATGCAAAAAAATTACGTAAAAACAGAAGTTAATAAAGCGAAATGGGAAGAGTTTTATCAGTCCATGTATTCACCAAGAGAAGAATATAATGATAGAATGTTCTACGGAGTGACACACCCAGATTTAGATAGAGAAATTACGTTGTCTGAATTTAAGAAAGCCCTTAAAGAAAGTAAAAACAATAAATCACCGGGCGATGATGCAATAACTAACGAGTTTTATAAAGCGCTGCCAATAAACTGGGAACTTTACATTGTTTGTTTATTTAATAAAATACTAAATACGGAAGTTATGCCAGAAAACTGGTCCAGAGCTATACTGACGATGATATTCAAAAAAGGTGATCCTAAAGACCCAGGGAACTATCGCGGTATCGCCCTTGTAAATCACATTACAAAAATATTTACCAGAATTTTGGCAACCCGGCTAGACTATTGGATGGAGGAGTGTGAAATAGTTGTTGAAATAGTAGTCAAAACTCAGAAGAGAAAAGGGCTCTTTATTTGCGACATTTGTCGACTATAAAAGAGCCTTTGACTTGGTTAATCATGAAAAACTATAGACAAAACTCCTAAATTTGGGTGTCAGTGCTAAATTAATAAGATTAATTAAGGGTTTATATGATAGGGCAGTACTGAAAGTGAAAACAGAGGAGGGTCTAACGGATGATGTACAAATCACAGAGGGGGTACTGCAAGGGGAAATCCTGAGCCCTCTGCTCTTTATTCTCTTTATTTCTGACATTGAGGACTACTTTCGCAGTAAAGGGCTTTACGGTATTGATATTAATAATAAAGTCGATGTAATAATTCTTTTGTACGCAGATGACTTAGTCATTCTGGCACATCACAAAGCAGACCTCAGAGCAAAGTTGAAAGTGTTGAGACAATATTGCATAGAAAACAATCTAACAGTCAATGAAAGTAAAACGAAAATTCTTTACTGCAGGAGGAAAGGAAGGCTTCCTAAAGATCTGAAATTTCACTATGGTGATGTAGAGCTTGAAATTGTAAAATCTTATGTTTACTTAGGCATACCGTTCACCTCATCGGGATTAGGCAGGCAGGCAACAGACGAGGCGATGAAAAAAACGAAAATGGCTTCTGGCGCAGTACAGAACCTGATTTACAGAACCAAAATGAATAATATTAACTCAATTCACACGCTATTTGATAGCCTGGTCTCCTCTGTTACCCTGTATGCCAGTCCTGTATGGGCCCTCAGATATATTAAGGAAATAGAGGCACTTCAAGGAAGATTCTACAAGTCTATTTTGAATGTCAGTAAATCGACGGCACAAGCATTAATCTATGCTGAAATTGATAGAACCCCTATGGCAATCAGAGTCTGGAAAATCACGTGGAACTGGATTGTAAAGATTCTACGTATGCCAGAGCATCGCCTGCCCCTAGTCTGCTTCAAAAATCAAGTTAACTTATTCAAAAGAGGAAACCACTCTAATCAATATAATTGGGTGTCTCAAATATTTGATTTTATAAGAATGGAGTGTAAAATTGAGAGATTCTCTCGACTGGAGAGAGTGGCTGAGGGCAGGCGATGCTCTACTGGATTCATACGAAAAGAAATTGATAAAGGAAAGAAACACTTTTGTTAATAACGCATTTTACTTACAATCGAATGTAGTTCGTGAAATTGAAAGAAAAGATTATCTTTATCAACAGGTTCCTTTAGTCCTGAAAAAAGTCATAGCACAGCTGAGACTAGCCAGCAAATATGTAACTAGCCTGTATGTAAACAATAATACCTACAAATTCTTGCCAAATGAAAAATGCCCAATCTGTGACCATGACGAACTGGACTCAATTGAACACTTTCTACTTAAATGTAAGACACTAACACTGGAAAGAACTAATCTCGCCAATCGTATGCAAAACAATGTATCCACTTTACAAAAGCACACGCAACTATTAAATATATATGATGTCTTAGCACCGAAAAAGAAGTCTCATGTTAAAGCGGTATATTATTATGTAGTAAATAGCTGTATAAAGCGCGCGCAAAAATTAGAAGAATCAAATATGGATTACTCGTATGTCTTTTGGTAAAACCAAAACACGGATGACTCCGACCCCCATGGAGACATATTGTAAAAAGGATTTTGTATCTTTGAAACAATAAACAATTTTAATGACGTCTGTTACAATAGAAAAAATACGCTCAGCCTCAGCATTAGAATGTGGTAGACACAGCACAGTTTTTGTGAGTTTACTTAAATTAGGGAATCGAAAAGAACCCGTGAAATCTTTTAATTTTGATACTTCCCTCCAAAACAAATCTACGGAAAGCAATTGTACACGTTTCTTATCTCTTTGACTAGTAAACGCATCCGGTAATGTATGCCATTCAAAAGCAAGAGAACTTTCGTCGAAATTTCCAAAATGCTGAGCTACATCGTTAATTACTGTACATTCAATTCGCTCATCAACGTCTTCTAGAGCCACCTCAGGATTCAAAAATTCCAAGTTTTTAATTATGGGATGTGCATGTGGCAAACGAGATTTCATTTCAGAAGTTGCAGTTATGTAGAACTGTAAACATCTGAGACGAAATTGCTCAGCGACATTTGCTGGAAAAGTTCTAACAAGATTATCACATTCAGGCCCAAGAGAAATCTCATTGACAGGCAGCAAATGATCAGGATGACTAATATTGATGGGAGTTGTAAAAAGTTTTTGAATTATACTTTTCTTCAAAAAATTACGTGCCATTGTACGAATTAGCCCTTGACTTTCTCCAGCCAACTTATGAAGCATGAATTGACGAGACTGGAAAAGGGCATTAAAAGAGTTGAAAGAATTCATTGTATATTTTAAAAAAAGGAAATAAGCCTTGACACATTGGTCATCTAATAATTCGTACAACTTCTGTGCTGAAGGTGACTGTTCTTCCAGCATTGCTGATGAGAAGAATAATTTTAAAGGTTCCCAATTAACGAGAATTCGCACCACACATTGATGCAAACATAACCATCGCGTATTTGCCAGGTTCAAAATTTTTAATTTCTCTAAATTGAAAAACTCTTGGTACTCAGCTAATATTTCACAACGTTTGGGACTGTTGCAGAGGTACCCCGATATACCTTTAATCAATTCCTCCGGTTCACTGGGTAACTGACTGCACGCTTTAGAAGCAACGATCGCGGAAGAATGGCAAGTGCAGTTCATCAAAATAAGATTGGGAACTTCTAATTTTAATCTCTGTGCGAAGGAATTGTTAATGCCAACCATAACGCTTGCATTGTCACAAGCCAAGCCTACGATATTTTGAAGAGGAATTTGTTTATCCTGTACCGATTTTTTAAAAGAATTATAAATTTTTTCCGCTGAGCAATCAGTCGCGTCCAATTTGATTAGATCTAAAAATTCGGTTTTAACTTCACCGTCTTCAGGTGAAACATATCTCGCGAGAACACAAAGAATTTTCGTTTTGGAAACATCCGTTGTTTCATCCACCAGGACTGAGAATTTATTGACCCGCAAAATATCTATTAGATTGACACTCGCGACCTTCGCCAAAACATTTTCAATAATTCTTGTGCACTTTGTACGCCCGAGAGAACTATCTTTCACGATTTGACTATCATGAAATGCTCTTTTGCAAACAGGGATGAGATGATCTACAATAGAAATTGGAACGTTGTGTTCAGCAATGAAATTAGCAATAAGAATTTCCGCGGTTTTAACCGATTCTTGATGATCTAGCCCAACACTACTCGAATCCTTCTCAAGAACATTACCTTCATCACTATTCTCTTCCTCGCGGTCAATTGAAATTGATTTTAAAATATTTTCTTTATGTTTATCACTACTCGCGTGTTTGTGAAGTTCAGATTTTCCAGCAGCAATCACTTTCGCACAAGCACTACAAAATGCACTATTTAGCTTACCTTCAACACTCTCCAACCAATTTGAAAATTCAGGCTCTTTTTTCCAGGATTCTTGAAATACCTTCCTCTTCTTTGATACTGGAATACCGGAAACTCCATGTCCTGAGCTTTGGTCCCGCTCTTCTGTGATCTCCATATCAACTCGTAATTTAACTTTATCACGAAAACTCGATAAACTCGTCAAAAATAAATCACTTATGAAGGTTTCACCACCAATTTTACGTGACTGACTGAACGAGATTAAGTTGACTTCTGTTTTGATTCTTACACAGGAGTGAGTGTATTGTGTCGATGTCAAAACAAAAGTCGACGTTCATTGGTCTGCGGGAGTTTTATGAGTTCGCGGAATTGTCCCGAGTCTCTCGATCGATTGTTTTTCGGAAATTTTCTCGACAAAAATTAGGGAGATATGCCAATTCGGAAATAAAAAATAGCGAATCAGAAGAGAGTTCATTAAACCGTTTGAACATAAAGTTTCAATTACGAAACATTATATTAATAAAATAACCCTAACAGTATATTAATAACATGATCAATTACGAATCGCAATAGAACAAATTCGGGGTAAATAGCCACTCCGAATGTCTAAAACGATTTAATATTAATTGCAGTTACAGGGCGTTTCCCTAAGAAACATCAACCATTTAAAATCCGATTGATTTTGTTTATTCATAACAAAATAGGAAATTGTGACGTTTCTGAATGTTGACCATTTTGGAAAACTCATAATATCACAATAGCGCAGTGGTGCAGTGGTTACGTACCGCAGCTACAACGCTGGGGATCCACGTTCGATTCCCACTCATATTTTTTTTCCCAATTTTTTTTTTTTCAAGGTAAAATTTCAGTCTCATTTTTAATCTACATCGATTAATTATTCATTGATAGTGACCCTCGTGGGCTTGGAGACTCTCTTCATGGCCCTCATTACCCTTGTGACTTACGTGAAATCTTCTTACCCCGTGGCCCTCGTTGCCCTTGTGACCCTCGATTCCCTCTTTGCCCTCATGGGCCTCGAGAATTTCCACATTCTCCTCGTGGCCCTCATTACCTTGGTGACCCACATAAAATCTGAATTTCCCCTCGTTGCCCTCGTTGCCCTTATCACCCTCAGGACCCTCGTGGGCCCCGAGAGTTTCGACATTCTCCTCGTGGCCCTCATTACCTTGGTGACCCACATAAAATCTGAATTTCCCCTCGTTGCCCTCGTTGCCCTTATCACCCTCAGGACCCTCGTGGGCCCCGAGAGTTTCGACATTCTCCTCGTGACCCCCATTAACCTTCGTAACCCACATGAAATCTGACTTTCCCCTCGCTGCCCTCGTGGTCTTTGTTGTCCTCGTTGCCCTTATCACCCTCGTGCGCCTCGAGAATTTCAACATTCTCCTCGTGGCCCTAATTACCCTTGTGACCCGCATGAAATCTGACTTTCCCCTCGCTTCCCTCGTGGTCTTTGTTGCCCTCTTGGTCCTCGTTGCCCTCGTTGCCCTTGTCACTCTCGTTGCCCTTCGTGACCCTCATGAACCTTGACTTTCTCTTCGTGACCCTCGTGGGCCTCGAGAAATTTGACATTCTCCTCATGACCCTCATTGCCCTTGTGACTTGCATGAAATGACACGCTAATAAAATAACGAGCCATGCCCCAAATCAAATATTAAAACGTCGCGCCGGGCCGACTGCGCCCTAAAGGCTGCGCACTACTACCCGAGAGGAGTGGGGAGCGTGTGGGAATTCCCATCTGGCATCACTGCCTTGCATTCATCACGCGGACTCTTCCTGAAATACTGGACGATGTACCCCTCGAAGGTAGACCTCGGTGGTTCCAGCAGGATGGAGCACCCCTCACTGTGCTCGAACCGTCACCGACTATCTGAATGCGCAGTTCCCTGAACGTTGGTTTGATCGTTATGGCCCGCTCCACTGGCCTGCACAGTAAGATTACTCGAGAAAAAAAAAGTGTTCCGGAAAATAATGAATTTCCATTGTCATTAGATCTCCGGACTTGACGCCGCTAGACTTTTTCCTTTGGGGTTATTTAAAGGAACAAGTCTACGAGACAGAATCGGAGACCGGGGAGGAATTGGTGGCGCGACTGCATGCGGCCGCAACCAATGGCACTGCTGAGAGGCTCCAACGTGTGAGGGTGGAGGTCCTGCGGAGAATTCATGCCTGCGTGGCTGCCGGAGGAGGCTATTTCCAGCAACTGCCAGCATGAACATCACCACTCACAATCGGCCCTTTTCAGGGCCATCAAAAAAAATGTAGCGCAACAAAATAGTTTCGCTCTGGTTTCTTCCTCGTTGGTCAGTAGGCCTGTCGCCCATCTATCAACTTGCAAACTCCCCGTTCTTATCCCCACTCTTCCAAAACCTTTCTCAAAACCCAAAGAGGAAATTGATTTTTTTTCTTTTTTTTTCATGTCGATGATCAGCACGTCATCGATCAATCCTCTCATCGACTCACAAACGTCCCATCTTTATTCCAACGCGTCCAAAATCATTTCCGAAATCAAAAAACGAAATTAAAATTGTAATTATATTTTTTTTCTTTGTTTTTCGTTTTTCCTGACGTCGGTAATCAAACACGTCATCCATCTATCCTCCTATCGACTCATAAACCCCCAATCTCTATCGCCGCGCGTTCAAAATCATTTCCAATACCCAAAGAAAAAATTAAAATTGGAATTATTATTTTTTTCTTTTTGTTTTTTGTTTTTTTCATGTCGGTAATCAGACACGTCATCCATCAATCCTCCCATCGACTCACCAACCTCCCATCTTTATCGCCGCGATTCCAAAATCCTTTCCAAAACCCAAAAAACAAATTAAAATTGGAATTATTGTTTTTTTTTCTTTGTTTTTCGTTTCTCTTATGTCAGTAATCACACACGTCATTCATCTATCCGCCCATCAACTCACAAACCTCCCATCGTCATCGCCCCGCGTCCAAAATCATTTCCAAAACCCAAGAAAAGAAATTAAAATTGGAATTATTATTTTTTTTCTGTTTTTTGTTTTTTTTCTCCGTTTTTGATTTTCTTTTCATGTCGGTAATCAGACACGTTATCCATCAATCCTCCCATCGACTCACAAACCTCCCATCTTTATCGCCGCGCTTCCAAAATCATTTCCAAAACCCAAAAAAACAAATTAAGATTGGAATTATTATTTTTTTCCTTTTGTTTTTTGTTTTTTTCATGTCGGTAATCAGACATGTCATCCATCAATCCTCTCATCGACTCACAAACCTCCCATCTTTATCGCCGCGCGTCCAAAATCATTTCCAAAACCCAAAAAAGAAATTAAAATTGAAAATATTATTTTTTTTCATTCGTTTTTAGTTTTCTTTTCATGTCGGTAATCAGACACGTCATCCATCAATCCTCCCATCGACTTAAAAACCTCCCATCTTTATCGCCGCGCTTCCAAAAACATTTCTAAAAGCCAAAAAACAAATTAAAATTGGAATTATTATTTTTTGTAGCGAAGCTACTTATTTATCATTCGAATTATTTCACTATATTGTATTCGCACCGGCTTAGCAGCCGAATACCTGACTACGTCACCTCGTGACGATTC
>NW_021681291.1:30177-35323 GCF_001412515.2 Diachasma alloeum | reverse complement strand
TCGCTGTGAATAAATTCCATTCGATTTCTACTGTTATAACGCGTGTTATAATTTCATCAACCCGTCCAACATTCCCGAGTATCCCACATTTTTTCCTTTTGTTTTTTGTTTTTTTCATGGTAATCAGACACGTCCTCCATCAATCCTCCTATCGACTCACAAACCTCCCATCTTTATCGCCGCGCGTCCAAAATCATTTCCAAAACCCAAAAAAGAAATTAAAATTGAAAATATTATTTTTTTTCATTCGTTTTTAGTTTTATTTTCATTTCGGTAATCAGACACGTCATCCATCAATCCTCTCATTGACTTAAAAACCTCCCATCTTTATCGCCGCCCTTCCAAAATCATTTCCAAAATCAAAAAAAAAAAATTGGAATTATTATTTTTTCTCTTTGTTTTTGGTTTTTTTCATGTCGGTAATCAGACACGTCATCCATCAATCCTCTCATTGACTTAAAAACCTCCCATCTTTATCGCCGCGCTTCCAAAATCATTTCCAAAATCAAAAAAAAAAATTGGAATTATTATTTTTTCTCTTTGTTTTTGGTTTTTTTCATGTCGGTAATCAGACACGTCATCCATCAATCCTCCCATCGACTCACAAACCTCCCATCTTTATCGCCGCGCGTCCAAAATCGTTTCCAACACCCAAAAAAAGAAATTAAAATTGGAATTATTATTTTTTTTTCTTTGTTTTTCTTTTTTTTTCATGTCGGTAATCAGACACGTTATCNTTTTGTTTTTCTTTTTGTCATGTCGATAATCAGACACGTCATCCATCTATCCTCCTATCGACTCATAATCCCCCAATCTCTATCGCCGCGCGTTCAAAATCATTTCCAAAACCCAAAAAAAGAAGTTTTTTTCTCTTTGTTTTTTTTTTCATGTCAGTAATCAGATACGTTATCCATCAATTCTCCCATCGACTCAAAAACCTCCCATCTTTATCGCTGCGCATCCAAAATCATTTCGAAAACCCAAAAAAGAAATTAAAATTTGTATTATTGTTTTATTCTTATTTTTTTTCATGTCACTAATCGACACGTCATCCATCAATCCTCCCACCGACTCATAAACCTCCTATCTCCATCGCCGCGCGTCCAAAATCATTTCCAAAATCAAAAAAGGATATTAAAATTGGAGTTATAATTTTTTATTTTGTTTTTCGTTTTTTCCTTATCTCGGTAATCTGACACATCATCCATTTATCCTCTCATCAACTCACAACCATTTTTTTTTCATTGCTGCGCGTCCAAAATCATTTTCAAAAACCAGAAAACAAATAAAATTCGAATTATAATTTTTTTTCCTTTGTTTTTGGTTTTTTTCATGTCGGTAATCTGACAAGTCATTCATCAATCTTCCCATCGACTCACAACCTCTCCATCTTTATCGTCACGCATCCAAAATATTTTCCAAAACTCAAAAAAGAAATTAAAATAGCAATCTTTTTCTTATTTGTTTTTCTTATTTTTCGATGTCGGCAATGAGACACGTCATCGAGACCTACTGGAAATAAAAGAAAAAAAAAATTCTTCGGTTTCTTAATTTAAGTTTTTTTGAAATTAATTCTCCGCGATAATGGGCCGGAAGGGGTGGAGTGGGTAGGTGACGATGTACTACATAAAAAACCCATTTTTTTTTAATATGAACATTTTGAAAAAATCTTTTTCGGCCTTGGAATAAGTAGTAACAGAATTAAAAAAATAAAAAGTCAGACAACATTAAAAAATCAAAATCAAAAAAAAAATGGCCTGATCCAAAAACCGAAGGGGAACTGTCGATTCCAAAAATCATCCTCTACAATACCCTCCGAGGAAAGCGATCGGTTACGGGACACCCTCTATATTAGAGTATGCACATTGCCATCTGTTGTCATGTGTTTGGTCGCCACTTGACGTCTGATAATGGCTGCCACAATCGAGGCCCACCTGGTGTTGGTTATAAACTAACTGCAGATGGTAATTATAATCTTCAGGATAAAAGGCTGAGTAATGTTGCAACACCAGTAGACCCGCACGATGCTGTAACTCTAGGGACTCTAAATATAAAAATTAACGAATTGCAAATTGATATAAAACACAAGTGTGCGGATATTAATAAAAGAATTGGTACATTAATGAGACTAGTGGAAAGAATACCGAGCGATCCCAAAAATGTCGGAGAATAAATTGAATGTTGTGACAGAATTACATCGTCCAGCACGAAGAAATTATCCTCGGCGACGAGTCAACATTCGTGATCTGGATGAAACATGGCAGGCAGATTTGGTGGATATGACGGCTTACGCGAAAAGCAATAATGGAAATAGATTTTTACTGACTGTAATCGATATTTTTTCCAAGTATGCGTGGGCTGAGCCGATAAAAAGAAAAAATGCTCAGGATGTGACGAGAGCTATGAGTTCCATTCTCCAACGGGGGCGTGTGCCGAAACATTTGCATGTTGATGGTGGGAAAGAATTCTACAATTCTGAATTTCACGGATTAATGAAAGAATATAATATCAATTTATATTCCACATTCAGTAATTTGAAGGCGTCCATATGTGAACGATTCAATCGAACATTGAAGAGTAAAATGTGGCTATAGTTCAGTTTGCGAGGAAATTACAAGTGGATTGATATGTTACCGGAGCTCATACGTGAATATAACCATAGAAAACATCGAACTATTGGTATGAGGCCTGCCGATGTAACAACAGAAAATGCAAAAAAATTACGCCTTATTTACACCGACTTTCGTGTGAACAGTAGAAGACCGAAATTTCACGTGAGTGATAAAGTTCGTATCAGCAAAGCAAAACATGTTTTTGAGAAAGGATATACCCCCAATTGGACTACTGAAATATTCACTATTCGAGAAATTAATAACACCAATCCGATCACATATAAGCTAAAGGATTATAAAAATGAATTAATTAGTGGCAGTTTCTATGAGGAAGAATTACTGAAGACGAAACATCCAGATGTATATCTCGTAGAAAAAGTTTTGAAAAAAAATGGAAACCGACATTATGTTAAATGGCTGGGATTCGATAGCAGTCATAACAGTTGGATAAATATTGAACAATAAAAAAAATGGGGGGCGGGGGGTAGCGAGAAATATATCAGCCTCCACTCATCTTTAAAATCATCAGTTTAGTGTGTTTGTTGAGCTAGACAATATGATCGTGAAGGTTATTGTGTTACAAGTCCTCGCGGTGACACTCTGTCAGGCTGTGGATTTCCTGCACACGGGAATTCATAGTCAAAGCGGGTTGCATTATGAAGTGGCAGGCAGAGTGCGTTTCACTACTGCAGAGTGGCGTCTTGCAGCTTATATTGACTTGAGAAAATTCCTTTCTCAAAGACCATTTGTGACACGCGAAATGCTGGAAAACATGAATCAAATATGTAAATACTATGCTGAGGATGAAAAATGTGTGACCGTTCTCCAAGCGGAAAATCTGTTGATGAAAGAGTAGAATGTGGAAAAATATATCAATCAATTCCTCTTTTTCATGAATGAATCAATGAGTGATAAGAAATATGTACCCTCAGGATTTCTGGGGATAATTTCAGAGACATTTTTCCATTCCTTGAATGAAACTCAACACGATTATGGTCGGATAATGAATAAAACAGTTGATAATTCTCGACCACGTATAATTCAAACAGGATCGCATCATCTGCATGATGAATTCGATGAAATGAAAAATCGAACAGCAGCAAGTCTCACAGCTCTTCATGATCCTATCAAGTTAATTGAGGACTTGGCCAAGAACGGAACTTTTTATGGACAACCGTATCATACTATGATGAATCGAATGAGAGATTGGTCTGATCATTTGACAATGGAGTTGGATAATTATCAATATACTTTGCAGACAATCATCGACGCTGTATATTTAGCGAAGGCGGGTGTGATTCACCCAGAATTATTTACATACGAGATACTTGAGAATGCTGTCAATCATTTTATTACAACAAATCAGGACCGATCATTGGTTTTTCCTCTATCGAGTGAACAATTGCACTCCGAGAAATTAATGAAAATTTCCAAGACAAATGTTGGTTTTGAGGAGGGAAAATTAATAGTGGTATTGGACTTTCCTCTTTTAAAGTCAACGGTTTACTACCTGTACAAAATGTATCCATATCCTACGGCTCAAGTGTTCGGCCACCGCCAAGGGTCAGCGTACATTCAACCTAGGGGTGACTACCTGCTGCTTAGTCAATATCATTATACCCTAGCACGCTCCGAGGACATTGCCAGATGCCTGTCTGTGGATAATCATCAGTATATTTGTAAACTAAAGTATCCATTCTACGATGCCACTTATGAACCGATTTGTGAGGCTGCAATGTTTATGACTGGAAGAAAACTGTCCCCACTTGCTAATTGTAGTATCAAACTGAGTTCCACCTTTGCGTCATATTGGAAGCAAACAGAAAAGAGCTGGCTATACTCAGTGCCCGAGAGAGAGGTGAATTTTTCATGTGGAGGAGAGTGGAGAGATGCAATGAATATCTCAGGCACAGGAATTCTTCAAGTTAAGACAGGATGTGAGGCTTATACATCATATGCAACGATGATTGGCTATCAACAATTTGTAGAAATATCAGCGGAATATATCACTGCTAGAAATCTCAACGTTACTCAGATGGTGCAAAAATACGTTGAATTACTCCCACAATATTATGTACAACTAGATGAGTTTTTATATGAGTGTGAAAAAGATGAGCAATCATCCGTCACAATATTATTTTTTGCAGCAGCAGCAGTGGGAATGTTTTTTCTTTGGCTTATAGCATTATTGTTGTTGTTGTTCCGAGTAACAAAAGAAGATGAAACTGGTTGCATAGTCGTCGGGTGGATTAAAGAGACACATGTATGAGGCATTTTACTGAATAAAAAAACTATTTTTTCTTTCCTAACAAACTATGTTTTTATTTCTCCTATCCATCATTTTTTTACAAATTATTTACAATATTATTATGCTTAAAACCGTAAGCCAAAGTATCTGTCGTATTTGGCTGGAGAATGCGCTTATCATCATGCCAACTCATAACTAGTTTAGTTTGATTGATCGTGAACACATCGTGTTTGATCGACCTAATCATATTCTGTGACATCCACACATTTTTATGTTGGTTCAAACA
>NW_021681291.1:4916-29837 GCF_001412515.2 Diachasma alloeum | reverse complement strand
GATTGATCGTGAACACATCGTGTTTGATCGATCTAATCATATTCTGTGACATCCACACATTTTTATATTGGTTCAAACAAGCGTTATATTCTTCAAATGTAATAAGTTTCAATGCTGATTTTTTCACTCCTTTGGCCCGCGATTTTTCTCGATCTTCACGAGACACTTTAAAACTATACATTTTTTCTCGGAGTCCCACGAACTCAGTCATAATCTTGCCATGATTTTCGTCTTTCATTACACCTAATTTCTTCTTATTCTTTAGAGGTATATTATATACATTATTTATTGGATAATCAGAAGTGTCGAATTTATCAATATCATTTTTCATAATTTCATAAATATCCTCTACTCTGAAATGATAAATAAGACTATCCGTGTCTGTGTACAATAGTTTTGCCCTATCCTTAAAAGTTTTTTTCACATAATTATAGTGAAAATCATAAATATATGTTTTAGAAATATCTAGAATACTAAAGCCTGCGTATATTGGTTTATTAAATTTAATTTTCGTTCGGCTCATTTGGATTATTACCAAATCCTTATCGAAAATAATACTACTATGAAAGTTGGGTTTCGATATCCAACTCTCAGCACCCCATCGTCCATCCCATCTTGATACGAGTTTCACATCATGATGTTTCCTGACATTTTCCATTGTTTTTCCGAAAACCGCGTTATTCATCAATTTATAAAAATTTTTTTCAAAGTCATTCTGAGAATTTTTTCGATAATTAGTATTTAAATCAATATAATTTTTTAACCACGAGTTTTGAGAAAACTTCAAGATTCTATGAATTTTAGTGATTTTTAAGCCCAAACTACAATATTGTTTGAGATTTTTATAATGAATGACATAATTTTTTTTGGAGTTCAACGTGGTTAATAATTTTGGTAACTTGGCCTGACCGTTTGGAGGGATTATGTGTTCCGGGCACAATGGTAAATCTTTATGCTCTTCATGCAATTCCTGCGGGTATTCCAGATCAACCTCCAGGATGTATCCAGTCTCTGAGTCATCTGGAATGTTCAGGATGTTGAGGGATGACCAATCTTCCATCCAACAGAAATTCCCACTCGGCAAATGATGACTCATTGCTGCTCCATATAAGTTATTCACATCTAGATACATCAAATATGATTTCTCTTCTTCTGGGTTATACTCATTAGCACCCATGTAGGGGTTATTTGCCCTTCCATATCGGTTAGAACACTGCGACAGTCCTCCTCTAATGCCTTTCTCAATGAAAAGGAACATCTCAGGGTCTTGAAATAATTCCAGTTGAACTCCAGTGATTTTTAACATTGCATCAAAAGCCAGTCCTGGTGCTGTATAATAATGAAGAGGATCTAAGTTGTATGCGGTGAAACAACTCTCTCGAAAATTTTCGAAAATATCTGCTAGCAACAATACGTCGGTTTTCAGATATAAATCCGCATATTCACCGAGTGTTCTGATGCTGAAATTTCTCCACACATCACATGCATGGTTGTAATCTTTATCGGATATGTGCTCATCATTTAGTCGAGAATAAAACTCTTCTTTCCGTGGTAATTGTTGTACACTTAATTTCTCCCATGTATCCAAGTATTCGTATGGAAAACTCCTTTACGTACAACCAGTTCGAATTGTCGTTTTTGAGGGTAATGACTGGCTGTGATTATTTTTTTTTCATCTTCTAAATATGAAGAAAGTTTATCGATACTGCTTGCCATAAAACGAAATGAGTCAATGAATCTCAAGTGGACTCTTGTCGATTTGACCGATTTCGTGAAGGAAACGTATTTCTCTTTATTAATTGGGATTAATGTCACTGCGCCTTGGAATTGTTTCGCAAGAGATTTAATAAAACAATGTGAGTCATAACCTGACAAATTGTGAAAAACTACTGGGATTACACACGATTCCGTATAATTCAGATTACAGCCGGGATGAGCAGCACCACGATATTTGCCTGTGAAGTGGCAATGATCACGATGCTTCACTGCTTTTTCGGTGAATGCCCTGTCACAAATATAACAATTTTTAGCTGCATTAAATGCTCGCTCCATTTCAAAAGTCAAGTTCATCGGCTCATTTCTCTGTAATTCAGCATCAACTTTTATAGCTAAAATACGTAGCTGCTCAATAAACCACTCTACACAGTCTTTTCCACGATAAATAGAGAGTTTCGATTTTGAGTTATCATAGCTACATTTCACATAAAATGCAACACGGAATGGTACATGATTTTGGTATATTTTGGTATTTACATCATTGTCATCGAACACTTTTTCCAATAAACAATCAGTATCAGCGTATACAACAAATGGAAGTCAGTTGATTTTTGAAATGTTGAAATTTTAAATATTTTTCACCACGATGAGAAAAAATCATTCGACACTTATTGATTGATACACAATGGACCCTATGATTAGTGTAGGCCTCTTTCTTGAAAAAGTGACACAAACACCTGTCACATATGATTGTTTTACGTTCAACTTTTGAAATTTGTGCACCAACTAAACGACAAACGACAAATTCGAGATCCATGTGTAGTGCTGTATTCTTTCCTGTTCACCGTCGGGTGAATTTTTGTCGGGTGAATTTTTCAACCCTCCGTTGTTATGCCTCCCCCTGCCCCCCTCGTGAAATTTTTTTTTTTCGATTTTTACATTCGCACCAACAATTTCATTTTTTATTTCATCAACGCATGAAAACGGAGGAGTGGGGGTAGCTTAGATACACTCTAGAACCCCCTCCCCTTGTTGGGTAAATTTTTCAACCCTCCGTTCTCATGCCTCCCCCTCCCACCCCCTAATGGACTTTATTTTTCCCCGGTTTTTATTTTTTTATTCAACAATTTCATTTTTTATTTCATCAATCCATGAAAACGGAGGGGTGGGGGTGGCTTGGATACCCTTTAGCACCACCTTCCCTTGTTGGGTGAATTTTTTAACACTTCGTTCTCATGCCTCCCCCTGCCACCTCCTCGTGAACTTTATTTTTCCCCGATTTTTATTTTTTATTCAACAATTTCATTTTTTTATATAATCAACGCATGAAAACGGAGGGATGGGGGTGGCTTGGATACACTCTAGAACCCCCTCCCCTTGTCGGGTAAATTTTTCAACCCTCCGTTCTCATGCTTTCCCTTCCCACCCCCTCGTGAACCTTATTTTTTGCGATTTTTACTTCTGCCCCAACAATTTCATTTTTTTATATAATCAACGCATGAAAACGGAGGGATGGGGGTGGCTTGGATACACTCTAGAACCCCCTCCCCTTGTTGGTTAAATTTTTCAACCCTCCGTTCACATGCCTCCCCCTCNGAACTTTATTTTTCCCCGATTTTTATTTTTTATTCAACAATTTCATTTTTTATTTCATCAACGCACAAAAAAGAAGGGGTGGGGGTAGTTTGGATCCATTCTAGAACCCCCTCCCCTTGTCGGGTAAATTTTTCAACCCTCCATTCTCATGCCTCCCCTTCCCCCTCGTGAACTTTATTTTTCCCCGATTTTTATTTTTTATTCAACAATTTCATTTTTTATTTTATCAACGCATAAAAACGGAGGAGTGGGGGTGCCTTGAATACACTCTAGAACCCCCTCCCCTTGTTCGGTAAACTTTTCAACCCTCCGTTCTCATGCCTCCCCTCCCCCCCACCCCCTCGCAATCCCAATTTTGGGAATTTTTAATACAGATCCACCAATTGTATTTTTCAATAAAACATGCATCTATACGGAGGGGTGAGGGTTCGACGGGTATATTTTAGTTTTCTCGAATTGTTAAAAAAAATTAGGGGTAAAAACTCGACCCCCGCCCGCGCTCCCCTTGGAGCGTTGACGGTACAGTCCGCTCCAAAAGTTGTGCATATCGTTCGCCAGAATCGTACGTCAGTTTCAGTCTCATATGGGGCGTTCATGAGCCCAAATACCATCCTCGTAAATTCTCCGGTTTCCTCGGGAGTGATGAATGCTGCTTTCTCTCGTGCTTCTGGTAAGAGGGGTACTTGCAGATAGCCGTGTGCTAGATCCAGCGTGATGAAGATGCTTGCGTCTGCGATCTGTCTCAGGTGTTCGTCTATCTCTGGGAGTGGGAAGTATATACGTTCTGTCTGCTGATTGAGGGGTCGAAATACGGTCTTCGTGCGATTGGTTTTCTCCCTGGTAGCTCCTTGGTCTCCATAGTCACCAGGTCCGTGCATCCAATCTCGTGTATATTCATCGCGATAGTACAACGAAATTCATTCAGCAGCTCCACCAGTTCTCCAATTATCTCGTCGGATACACCCTCTCCTACGTTGAGGTCTGCTCTTGTCACTGGCGCCAACTCTCTCCGTGCTGATATTATTGGAGGGTTTCTGATTTGTCCTCGATAAATAAATTTACCAGCCGGTAGTGTACATCCTTTAACATCCAGGTTCATCACGGGTACCATCATTTCATCGTTGCCATCTGTGACTCGTATCAATGACATCCTGTTCCACTCAATGTGTTGAGATCTTGTGTTCGTTGTTGACGTGTTCAGTGGGTAGAATCAAGGTTATCAGTTCGAAAATCAACTGATCTCCTACTCTGTGGTAATTTATTGTCGGGTGGTGTATGAATGGCCTGCCAATTAGAACATCAGTGGCTTGTGCGTCATCTGGCACCACTCTGAGGATGATCTGTTCCACCTTGACGCCGTCTATCGTCACATCCTGTTCGATAGTTCCTGGAGAACGTACCTTGTAGGCCTCTGGACCGAAACTCCGTAGGCTTAGGGGTTGTCTCGTCATTTTCCAATCATTGTACAGGACCACTGAAGCTTTCACCATGCATGCAGCGCTCCCTGGGTCAACCAGACCGGTTAAAACTTTGTTACCTATTGACACTTCCTTGATGTATCTATTGACCATGTTTTCATCTGGGGTACTCACGCAGTTGACCGTCGGTGATCCCTTTGCACACGCTCCGGGTATATGTTTCTTCTCACACACCTTGCAGTTTCTCGGTCTGGGTTCTTCCGTGCAATCTCTCGACATGTGGCCGTAGGAATTGCGGTTGTAATATTTGGGTTCTCCATTTTCACTGTAGCGAGGTGCACTGCGTGACGGACGTGTAGGTGGCTTCTTCGTGTCTTTGGGGTCTCCAGAGTTATTGTTCGTGGGTGAAGACGTCTTTGGTCTCGTGGAGGATGATGATGTCGATGTGGTGGATTTCCCTCGTGGACCCTTGATCCGCTGTAGACGCTGCTCCCTTGAGCTCTGGTCGTCCAGCATACTGTGATACAGGTCCGTTAGATCAGCGTGATCCCTAGCTCTCATTGCATCGTACAGCTCCTTAGACCACAACCCGATGAGTATTTGTTCCTTCGTGTCAATCAGGTTCAGGTTCAACCGTTCACATCTCTTCGCCTTATCGTAGAAATACTTGGTGAGGTCCTCATCTTTGTCTTGGACCCTTTTCTGCATGTCATTCCACCGGACTGTCGCCCTCTCGTGGACTAGGAACGTATCCTCAAACGTCGATAAGAAATCATCGAACGTTTCCATCTGTTCTGCGTTGATCTGATACCAATGTCTGGCTCCTTCAATCAAATTCATCGTTGCTGTCTCCAGCGCAATGTCGTCCGACCAGTGTTGTCGTGTCTTCATGCCTTTCAGTGTTCTCAACCATTCACGTGCTTCCCGAGGTCCTCCGGTACCGTTGTACGTTGCGATACGTTTTGACAGATCTGGCATGACGTTCTAACTCGTGCCTCGTGTAGACGTTCCAAGGCCTCTTATCAGATCTGCCATCATTTCATCTCGTCTACGGTTATCATTGCAATGATATTCTCCTGCAAATGTTCTCCTGACGCAGCCGTAGAGTTTGCATTGGGAGGTGGGAATTGATGCTGGTGAATGTTTTGATTGGGGACGTTATTTTGGAGAGGTGGTTGGTAACGATCTTCTCGCTGTCCTAGAGGAGGTTGGTTACCACTACGCTGTGTTGTCGGGGGTGCTGCGGGCGGAGCACCGGCCTGTGACGGATTTGGAAATCCTTGACCGCCCTGAGTCGTCGGCGGTCCTCGTTAACCATCTTCTTGAGACGTTGGAACTGACCCATGGCCGGCCTGTGACGTTGGCGGTCCTTGTGGTTCGACTCCTCGAGACGTTGGAGCTGATGCATGTCCGGCCTGTGTCGTTGGCGGATCTCGTTGATCATCTCTTTGATGATCAAAGTCGGTGGTACGTGACCGACCTGTGTCGTTGGCGGTCCTTGATACCCCACGTGCGCCATCGATGGCGGTGGATAGCTCATTCGCGACTGTTGATAACCGACGAATGGTCTATGTGACATTCGTTGATAATTGAATTGCGATTGCGTTTTTCCCCAGGGGGGATATTGCCTATTGTTTCTCGTCTGGTCAGGTCTCTGTGTAAATAAATTTTGGGGTACATACGTTGATTGTGTGCGTTGTGGCAACTGATGCTCGTGGCCTCCAGCCCACGTGACTCGCGTTCTCGCGTGGATGTAGGGGATTGCAGATCGTTCCCTCAATGTCGTGCCCGCTATGATCTGGCTACCGTTCAAGGTCATTAGGGGGTCACTGTCGTTTCTTAGATGATATCCTCCATTCCCATTACGTCCTGCATTCCATGAGTGTTGTCCCGTCGTCGTGGTATTTTCAGTGGAGTCTTATGGGCTGAGCCCGTTAGCCATTTCCTGTGCCAGCGCCTGTTGTTCTCGCATAAAATCGTCGAAGGATTGCTCACTGCCGAATCCTCCAGCAGCCATTTTCGTCCCTCCAAGCGTACCTCAATCCAAGCGTGGTCACTTCCATACCCTTAATTATATTTACACAACTTAGTTATCAATCGTTCAGTCGTTTCACTTGTGGCGTATTTTTGGATTGTTATCCCACTTCTGATATTTTAGCATAAACTATGTTTTTTACCTTAATTATCCCGTTGGAATTAACATGGGTAATGGAAGTGGACCGGGCGGGGTCGTTGAGGCACTTGAATAAACACACTTTTGGATAAATCCTAATGAACTTTAATTATATAGAAACTGAATAATTGTTACAAAAACTGTCATTCGTACTCGAATCCCTTAAACGTGGATTCTACCACTCAATGCAATAATAAACGTTTTGATTGTCCGATAACTCAGCCAAGCACCGAGGCATGTTTACGTACACCTCGACGGATGACCACACAATCCATTCTCTTCTGGACACTCGGCCCGTGCCGGTGTTATCTCTCGGTACGTACTAATTCGGTGCTATTCGGGTCACGTGCCCGTGTTCGCACCGCGAGGTAAATAGCCCTAACAAAAACCTATCGCTAATAACTTCATTAAAATTATCATCCTCCTCATCCTCTAAAAAATGATTAGTAGAAGACTATTGTTTAACTTGACATACTCGAGATAAATGTCCTGTTTTCTTGCAGTTACTACATTTAAAAGATTTATACCTGCATTTAGAAAAATTATGACGTGGTTTACCACAGTAATTACAAAGAGGCTCAGTTGTGTTGTCGTTCTTTGGATTTTTCGAATTCTTCTCCTTTGGGTTGTTATTGTTGTTATTTTGACCCTTCCTGTTGATGTCCCGTCGATAATTAGTTTGGAGTCGATGGATTGACTCTGCGGGTTTCCCTGATGTACCTCGGCTTAACGTGGCTTCCTTGTTTTTCGCCTCTTCCACGATGTCCTTGAGAGACATAGCTGTGTCTTGCTCACACATTTTATCAAGTATTGGCCCTCTCACTAGACCAACAACAAATTTGTCTTTAATTTTATCGTCAAGGTTTGCGCCAAATTTACAATGGATTGCTTTATTTTTTATTCTAGCAAACCATTCACTTATAGATTCACCGTCCTTTTGAATTAAACTATAAAATTCAACTCTTTCTTTAAATGCTGAGATGTTTGGAGCAAATTGTCCTTTTAAAATTTCACAGAGTTGTGTAAAAGTTTTGGTCTTTGGTGCTACTGGATCACAAAGGTCACGTAAAATTCTGTGTGCCTCTGCTCCTAATTTAGTAATTAACACGGCGACCCATCGAGACTCTGGAATATTATTCGCAACAAAAAACTGGTCGAGACGCTCTGCATACAGGTCTCAGTCTTCACCCACTTGAAAATCCGCCAAAGAGGAAATAATTGTGTTGGATTCCGACATTATGGAAAGAATATTCCTATTAACTGTATTTTCAATCTCGAAACTTTGTGTTTCGTCGTTAAATTGTCCTTTGGATGTAAACGAACCACTTTGTTTTAATACCCCTTGTACCTGAAAATCGATTCTTCGCTCGTTCAATTGTCTCTCTACACTTTCCAAATTGATCTTATATTCGACGAGTTCAATACGCCAAGCGTCCAATCTTTCTCTCAACTGGTTTAAACTCAACTCTTCATGGGCTAATTTACTTCTCTCAACGTCAATAATTGTCTTTTTTTTGTTGCAAACACTTTTCACTTTCAGCTAATTCGTCCCTTTTCTTATACAAATTATTTCTTAATAGGCTGAATTCCTTTAGTTCTCTTTCAAACTCATTCTTTGTATATTCAATAGTTCACGTAGCGTTAAGCGCTTTTTCTTTTCACTCGACAAATTAATTTCAGATGACGCACGTTTCATGTTTTTAATAAAAATAAATAATGTTAATCACGCGTTCAAATAAACTTTTTTCACTCGTCGCCTTTGTGATGTAGTGAGAGGGTGAATAAATGAATAGAGATAGACGTAGCGTCACTCAATTTAATATGAATCAGTCGAGGGGTAATTGGGGGGACTGGAGGTCTATACATTTTGAAATCCTGGATAACCATTCGTTATAGCTTACGCTCAATCGTGCCATCTATACTATATTACACCCTCACTCTAGCACGTCAGATTACCTCCAAGAATACGGAGAGAAAAGGAAGAATGCAAATGGAAATGAACACAATATTTCTCTCTTATTATTGAATTAGCAGACATGTATAAAAGTATGGATATTTGTATCAGGAATGTTTATAACATTATTTGAAAAGTGCTAATTATAAGTAAAATACAAATATGACGAACAATCATTCTTTAAATATTTTCAATGTCCTTTATTAGAAATTGAACCTAGAATTCAATTTTATTTTTGGTGTTCTGTAGACTCAGATAAAATAGAAAATTTCGAATTACGTAGGCTCTTCTTAAGTTACATCAAGTGCCCCGTGATGTAGAATGATATTTGACTCAGGATACTCTTGAAATGGCTGTCCATCCATTGTCCTACTATTGGACTTACTCCTCCTATCGAAAACATGGTTATTATCAGCGAGGATCCCCCCAGCAAGTTCGAGGGTCTCTCTTCACAGAATTTCGGGGAGGGCCTGTTTCTGGTGGTCCATCAACTCCACCAGGACCTCCTCAGATGTCTCCATCTTCAGTTGAGCACTGGGCTTGGCCTTGATCTCATCATAAAGCTTATTAATCGTTTGTTTCGTGGCCTTAGACTCCAGCTTTATTACTTCCGCCGCTGGCTCGCTGTGGCCGGATGTGAGGAGGAAGGCTCTGAGGTGGTTCTCATCCTGGACCTAAGAGGCACCAGGTACAGCTGAATTTCCTGGCGATGGCTCTGATGAAGTTTCAACTTTCGACTTGACTATTTTCTCCTTTTTAGGTTCCACTAATTTGGGAACCGAGTGCTTCGAATGTCCATCATCCACACTCTGGCTATCAAAATCATGTGATATGTGCGACGAGGTAAGGTTGGAGCACGTCTCCACTGAGGATTCATACCCATCAGAGTTTGTATCCTCCCTCGATCAGCCCCCAAAAATGCATTGATCGTGGTGATGAGACTTCTGGAAGACTCCTTGGTACCACTGAAGAATACTTGCCGAGTTGCAAGATGTGGGTGAGCCCTTAAGTCTCTTCCTCCTTCAAAATAACAGGAGGCTATGCTTGAGAAGGACTTGAAACCTCATTTCCTGGGGTTTCTGTGTCTGAATCGTCGTGTTCGATGGTTCCAACAGGTGGTGGGAGGGTAGAGGTACCCTCTCGGTTGCTTTTGACTCGAGAGGAGGTTGTTGAGAGGTTTTTCCATCCTCTGGGGGTTCTAGAGGTGACAGAAATGCGCGTAGCTATACCTTCCAACTGGCACACGGTAGACGTGGGTTCGAAACCCAGTCAATTGTTTTTTTTCCTCTTTCGGAATCCTTCATTAGTTATTATTTACAGCAACTCAATATCATTTTTATTCCCCGAGATGGATTGAGCATGCCAATTTTGTCATCGGATTTTTCATTATATGAACCTTCCGGATCAAAAATAAGGGTTGAGCGATCGTGAGGATTGAACCAGATAAAATCAGAAAAATCAAACTCTACTCATCACGTTAACGCGAAATAAGAATCAAGTTCTCAAAACAAACAAGAATCACTGAACGATGTAAAATTCTAGGCTAAGTTGCTCATCATGTCTTCACTAAAAGTCATAAAGAATCGTATAAAATCCGTGGAGAACACGAGAAAAATCTCAAGAACAATGAGATTAGTGTCAGCGGCGAAGTATGCAAAAGCAGAACGTGAACTATTAAGTGCGAGGCCTTTTAGCACTAGTCCCCAGATTTTTTTTGAGACTACAGGACTCACTTCAGACCCTAAACCAGACCCCAGGTTAGTCCTAGCCGTGAGTGGAGACCGAGGGCTCTGTGGAGCTATTCATTCAGGCATTGCAAAAGCTGTTCACATGTCAATCGAATCCTTAAAGGCGGATACGAGTTCTCCGACCAAGTTAATTTGTATTGGAGAGAAATCCAGGGTAATTTTATCCCAAGTTTATGCCAAAAAGATCCTCTGGATTGCCTCGGAAATCGGGAAGAAACCGTCAACATTCATTGATGCAAGTCAAATAGCCGAGAGGATTCTGGAATCGATGGAGGATTACAAATTCCCACAGATACAAGTTTACTATAACAAGTTAATTGATTTGAACGATTGAATAATTTGTGATAATAAAAATATCTTGGAGATAGATCGGCTAATTAGAAATAACCCGCCTGAACTGGCGTTCGGTGCCCACCCGAGTCCACTGGTTCGGTGAGCAACGCGCCGTCCGTGTTACGGTTAGCGCGGTGTTGCCACATTGGAGCCGTATACGTCAATAAAAATCTACACTGCACACATTTTTCTCGAATTAAACACCATTTATGCTCTCAAAAAAAAATTCGCGCTTTTTATGAGACGCCAAACACGGCACGTGATAGAGATGTTGACGTTCCTAGTATATCTGAACTGAAACGAACGACGTGACAACAGCGCGGTTAAAAACCGACTACACGAGTCCATTGGCTCCGGGCGGCGAGGCGCCGCTTTTCCGTACGTCTCACTAAATTATTATTTTTCATGGTATTCATGGGGTTTTCAAGAGATAGGAATGTTACCAGTCCATTCTAGAGGGTTTGAACTAGGCATCGTAATTTTTACAAATTTGTTCATACATAATTTTGCATGCAACCAGGAAAAATCGAGAAAAGGCGGCGCTTTGCTCATTGAACCAGTTCAGGAGAGATAAATGTGAAAAGACCTCTTTTTTGTGACGAATTTGATGAGCTGAAATTTATTAATTTTTTTACATTTGTGTCTAAAACCATTGTTTTCGAAGATATTTGAAAAATTATCGAAGGATTCTTGAATTCATTTCTCGAATCTTTCTTATAAAATTTTATCTTTATAAATTTAAGAGTATTTACCAAGATCCTTATTCTGTAGATCTTGTATTATACATATGTTTCAAAAAAGGGATCTTGACATTTTTCTCCAAACCTTGAATTTTCCGAAAAAAAATTTGTAAACTCCCTAGTTCTCTACAACTCAAAAACCCTATCTAAAATTTGCCATCAATCCTCAAAAGTGTTCCACGCGCCGCAATTATAATATAATTCTGCCATTTCTCTTGAATCAGAGTTATCAGCGCAAGTGCTTACACCGTGTCCACTTTGAACCTCTTCGACCGTTCTGCAATAATATCCGCCCCGAAATTTGCTCTCTACGATGCTCTAGACGACAACATTATGGACTGTTGGATCGAATTCGCAATCGTAACGATGATTTACTTAGTCCTAAAGGAGGGATCATTGGCTGAACACGCAGCACGCATGACAGCCATGGAAAATGCAACTAAAAATGCATCCGAAATGATAAAACGACTAGAGTTGGAGTACAATAGGACGAGGCAGGCTGTTATCACTGAAGAACTCATTGAAATTATTTCCGGCGCCAGTGCCATTCAATAAATTTATTAAAATAATTATCCTCACATATGAAAGGATAGTACATGGCCCTCAATCAATAGTCATTTTAGCTAATTTAATCAATTCATTGATAAATCAATTAATTAATCATTAGTCGATTTCGTTATTGAACAAACATTAAATTGTCAATTTGTCGAAAAAAATAGAAAATTCTGTCTCATCTTTGGAGATTATTCTTTTGTTCAGGAGGAACAGATTTTCATTAGGTAATTGATGACAACTGATCAATAATGATCGCTCGAGACTTTGTTACTTTTATGATAGCATTATAAGACACGTGTATTTCTTAAAGCTCTCGCATAATGATGTACAAATTGCTAATTGAAATTGATTTTTTTCTTCAGCGAATTATTGGGATTATCATTCAATTTTCCATTAGTTTTTTTTTTGGCTTAATATCTTCTTTTATATTTCTAGAAATTATTTACAGTAATCAATGCAGTTTAGGCACGAATAATCCCGCTGCTTACATAGATATTTGGCCTTTTTTTTCTTCATTCGTTCAAGATGGGAGATTAGACACTATTTGAAAACATCTGAAAGATGCCAAACGGTGAATGGAGTTGTACTGAGGTGTGAAGTGGTAAAATATTGAAAATTTTTAAGATTCTGGTGGGAGATCCCAACATATTGGGTGGGATTATGGGGTAATGTCAGCGAATTTTGTCCTTCCAGTTTAGTAATGAGTAATTTTAGGTGAAAGGGAATTGTGCCATAGGAAATGTCATAATCTACCGATGTTTTCCAGGCAAGTATCCCTAAATTCATTCATTACCGACAGAAAATATAGACATATAACTTCACATATACCTTACGCAATTGAATTTCACTACTCAAGTTTCACCACTTCACGATACAATTGTAACTTTTTAAAGACTGTTAGTCAGTTATTCTCATTATTTCATATTTTCTCATCCTCCATTCACGCATTCGCTATGTCCATGCCTGTGTAACTCAAGCGAGATGAGAAAAATATCGACTTCTTTGAACAAGCGATACAATTTTATATCTCATCAAATACACAAAAGATTCAGCTAGTAAGTCAGACACTCTCAACATTTAGAAGAAACAAAGGAGTGAATGAAATGAAACAAAAACATAATTAACAGCTGGTGATTAACCACCCTGCAAGGAACACTCACCCCCTAAAATCCATCACCTAATTAATTTTTCTATTTTTTTTTTCTATAAATGAACCAAAAACACGCAGATGACCAATTTAGTGGTTCGTTTTGTTATTTTGTGTCATGAGAACATTTCTTTTTCAATAGTTTCTTCCTTTTTATTAAATCGTTTTTTTCTTCCATTCTGTCGAAATATATCGGTCAAACCCCACGCGATATGCAAGAATTAGACCCCTCTGTCGACGACGAAAAAATGGCCAGAGATGACCAGTCTTTCTACTTATTTAAATTATCTTATTTCCTTAATGAATTTTAATTACTCCGGATAACGATTTCACCATTCAGCGTCACCATTGGCTTTTTGGAAAACATAATCCTTGCCACTCAGACTCATGATTCCATCTTTGAGGTAGAATTTCCATTTATTTCTACTCCTCGTTATCTAAAAACAAAATTTATGTTTAAAAAATTGCAATATACGCGGACATTATTTTGCAAATCCTCTCAGGATCTACTGAGAGAAAGATGTGAAAGGAATTTTTGTCGCGATTTTTGTTTTTCATTTTTGCAACCGTTCCCTTTGCCGTTAGGCATAGTATACGATTTGATGAAAGAAAAAAGGTGGAAAAAATCATTTATTGCTCGTTTACGAGTAACTTTGAACCTTTAGTTAAGAGGAAATATAAACAATTTTTAATTAGGTACCCTGGGTCACGTTTTTGAAAGATTTAAATAATTTATTGATGTAAATATGGACCAAAAAATCTCGATATGTTGGATATATTGGAAAGTAAGGCAATACAATTTTTTAGTAAATTTTCCACTCACCAATTTTTTGTGGGAAATGAAAAAATCGAAAAATGGCGAGGACTTCTTTATTCTGCGACCACTTAATGGTCGAGGAACTATTGGAAAAACATCATCAGTGGTAAAAAATAATGAGAGCATTTTTTCTCACTGATCGCAGTTCATTATTTCGTGAGAAATCTCAAGAGACCCTGTTGTAGATAATTTCGTACAAAAAAAAGCTCTCCTCACTTCCCCAATGTTTTGTTATTACTGACCTTGTCATATTGACACACCACTACATTATCCGTGTCGAACAGATCTGTGGGATCGTCATCCGTGACATCGTCCTCTGAATTCAGTGGCTCCTATGAAAATATGGAGAGAATACAGTATATTTGGATAAGGTGGAATAGGCTTTGGCCAGTAGTCCCGTCGCACGAGTCAAACAACACGTTTCCACGTGTAAACCAAAGTTTTGAACACGCGGAGCGTGTGTAGAATGTTACTTAATACATAGCGTGATTGCAAAAATGATTGATTGTTGAATTTAAAAGGTAAAAATTAACAGGTAAATCGCAGAAAATATAGGGAATTTGATTACCTCTTCACGTGCACCAGCATCATCATCTTCCTCCGCGTCCTTGTCGTCATCCAAGTCGTCATCGTCGTCATTGTCATCCTCCTCATCCTCATCGTCATCGTCCGACGTATCTACATGAGGTCCATCCAACTGAGCAATATTTCCCTGAGCCTAGAATATCATTGATCCATGTCATATTAGAATATTCACTGCATAATAATCATCGTCAAGACTTAATTTGTGTTAAAGAAAATAGAAGCTATGCTTTTATAACTTAGAAAATCGGAAAACACCCTCTGCGTGTGTAAATGATGTTTTTAAGAGGGCACGAGGGTAAAAAAAAAACTATCGAAATGCGGGCAAATCTGAGCTCCATAAATTCTCGTCGTTTGGTGAATTCCGAGGCTCAAAAGTGGTCACCGCCAAATCCTTGGCACCACGAAAGTGTCATGGAACAAGTTGAGGGTGGTGTGAGAAGGATAAATATTTTTAATAAATGATTAAAAATACGAGGTGGTTGATAGGTCTGGTCGTCGCCATGATGCTTGGATCCCCCTCCCTGGACCGCAAGTTACTTCCAAGATGGCGGCGCTCATAGCTGTCAGCGACCTCGTACTTTTAAACATTAAAAAAATATATTTTCATCACGCTGTGCGAAAAAGTAACTTCGCTTCGCGTGCCTGAAACGTCCCTTTTCCACACATTGTGATGAAAAATACTTTTCATCACGCTGTGACGAAAAGTGAACTTTTCGGCACGCTCCGCGTGCCTAAAAGTCCGATTTCCGCCACATTGTGATGAAAAATATTGTGAAAAAATATTGATTGTGATGAAAAATATTGAAAAATATTGTAACCCCTGAAAAGATGCTTTTTTAGCTCGTGGGATTATATCACGAGCCGAAGGCGAAACCTCCCACTCGCCAAAAAACACTTTTCCGCACTCGTAACGAAATATACTATTTCGTGTCCCTCGACACGAAAATTAATATACACACCTCACCATGGAAAACATCACCCTCCCTCACGTGCTTGCCATCCTCGCCTTCGGCTCGGAAGGAAATCTTGCACGTGGGGGACGGTGATCTGTTTTCCAAGGCTCGGGCATGTAATGTACTATTTTTTTCAATACATTTTTCAAATTCTTGCATGTATTGAAAATGGACAACACTGCTTTTGCAACGACTACCTGTGAAGTTAATTACACATGAAAATAATTGTTTCCAATAAAATATAGGAATTTTTGTGTAGAGACTCCATGGTTCCGATGTCGAGCATTGAATTCTGCATAAACTTACTCAACTTTGAATTGACATGAAAAATTAACAAAAATATTTAGTCAAAATTCTTGTAGAATTTGATTACGATATTACGAAAATTATTATTTAATTTTCTCCAATTCGTTCGCAAGTTCTGCGTGATCAGCGGAGTGAGTCGTAACCAATTGAAAGGATCAATTAATTCTGTTACATTTTGGAATTTCAGTGCTGACTACAATTCTCCTTTTTGCTTCGGAATGGAAGCTTTGCCATCCCTCAAATTCAAGTTTCCAATATCTTGTATTAGGGTAACTAAGTATGTATGTGGTTTTTTGTCTTCATTTGTTTTCTCGAAATTTTCTTATAATGGATCAATTGAATTTCATGATTTTTTTCATGAATATAGAGTTTAATAAGCTCTATTCAATGACACCAATTGAAATTTAGTTTTGTTTCCGAATGGAAGCGATTTTTACGATCTTCTAAATTTGCTTGGAAGTGATATAGAATGTTATGAAATGTCAAGATATGATGTTTTTAGAAAATTTGTGTGTGTGTGTTCGGATTTTTCGAAATTGTTTTCTAAATCTTCGCAAAACAAGCAGCCCGACAGAAGCCACTTAACAGATTATATATGACTGCTACTCTTCACGTTTTTTTTTTCCTCCCATTTTCATTTCTACCAATTTCATTGGGAGTAGAAAATATTAAGGCCAATTCCACTCATATTTCATGACAAAAAATGAATTTTTTATTCCATAAATTATGTCATTGTGTAAATGTCATCGTGGGAAAATTGAATAGTACGAAAGAGGGACACTGGAGAAGAATAATCTTAGAAATAACAAATAACTTACCATTCAAACAAATGAAAATAACGATATAAATAATAATGGAAATCGGTGTAGAAAAACATATAGAAAATTTTCCAAGGATTTTCAGGGGCATTTATCATAGAATCATTGGGACAGATCCATTTGGAAGCTTATTACCAATGAAATTAGTAGAGAGAGGAAGAATCAAAAAGACTAATAACAAATAAAATAACGGTCTGTTGCTTCTGTCGAATAGGCTTGCAAACCTAATTGTTTCATACAGATTCAAAAAAATTGATATTTTTTCAAAAATCCATTTTTCAACGATGACTCAAAAAAATTTCATCAAAATGGAATTAGTGATGGATCAAAAAATTGATAACAATACCCTCTTGATCCTATCAGAATATAACGGTCTTCTTAATCAAGTTGAAAAATGATGCGAACAGCGTCATTGCTTATCAAGTTACATAATACCGTCATGAGCTTTTTATATAAAAATCTCTATCTTTATTAAACTCAGGTACCAATCTGTTGTATTGAATACTTATTCATATTGATTTATGGACCCGACTAACTTCTGACAAAACCTAGGTTAAACTCTGTCTAAGTGCTGAATTAACCCATGATTGAATCCCGGATATACACTGATTAAACTTGGACTGACAACGAATTCGAGTCTTGAGAGTGTCTGAATGTAGAATTATTTGAAAGAACGGAATAATGTGCCAAATTTTGATGACATTTCAATGAATGATTGTACTACGACATGAAAAAATAGACGAAGAGAATAGTGAAATAAGAATTAAAACAAGGAGAACCCATTCGGAAGTAAATTGCTAATTTATTAGCAACAATAACTATACTCATTTATAAAAGGATGTAATTGTCTACTTATTTTCATAAATTAATCCTAAAATGACTGAAATAATCTAGTATTCACCAAAAGTTCAAAATCAACCCTTCAAACCGAATCAAAAACTCAAACCCACCTGATTCTGGGTAGGCAATTGCACATTAGTTGTTCCTTGAATAACCTGCAATGGTTGATTAATATCCATAGGGGCAAGAGCTGCCTGACCTTGAAGAGTCTTATCGACATGTTGCTGCAGCAATCGCGAAGCCACATCTGTAGGAAAGCCCATGGCCGCAGTGATAACGGGCCCAGTGAGGATTGTATGCAACTGATTACCCTGAATAGCTGAAGCTGGCACCTGAATTGTCAGAATTTTGGGTTTGCCATCTCCAGTCGCTGGGTTGCCAGGCAGAGTTATCTGAATGGGAACTGGACGATCGAACAACGCAGCTGGTGCTGCTATCACCTGTTGGGCTGGTGGGGTCTGTTGAACATTTTGATGCTGTGGTACAGCTGCACGAATTGGCTGGGGAACTGGTGCTTGCTGATGCTGTTGATTCTGCTGTTGTGATTGTGCTTGGTTTGCTGCTGCTGATGTTTGTTGTTGCGCGAAGTGATTACCAATATTTGCAGCTGGACAATCAATTGAAATGATTGAGCATGAAAGTAGTAAAATGAATAAGGAAATCAGGTTATGCTCAGTAAAAAGTATATATTCCTCTTTTCGGTTGTCATCGAGAGGAGAACAGGACAACTTATCTTGACTTTAAAACAGTTGAATTTCTGCTGAATATCTTTCAAACTAAGGGAGATAGCGAAATTTGCGTAAGGAAAGTTGCCCTTTCTAGTAGATCTCTCTCTCAACAACGAAGGTCTCTACCAAAATTTTTCAATGTTTCCCACAATTTTGGTGAATCAACTTGCTAAATAAATTTCAATCGCTTTGAGACATCTCGTATAATAGTATGGGCGGTCACGTAAGAGGCTGTGTTAATTTTTGATAATTATCAAATCAAGATATTTTTTTAACTAAATTCGAGAACGCATCGTAAGACATCTATGGAAGTCTCATCAGCATTCAGCGTTATCCAGGGATGACGATAGGGACGCAGCGGTTTTGAACCCCAAAGAGCCTAAAAAATTTTGACTATCTCTCTTAGATTCTGTGATATTCTCTAGGAACTGATTTGTTGCAGAGTGGGAGTGAATTGTCCTTAGCTGTTTCGCAATCTCACTACTAGATTCTTTTCAATGCAAATTATTTTGGAGGGTTTAATGAGTTATTCTAACACCTTTACTAGCAGTTGTATTTTTAGGTGTAGGCATCTGAGGTGGTTGTGGTTCAGGAGGTTCTGGATTAACCTCCACAGCTTTTGTTTGCATCAACTTCTGCTCCCATACTTGCTTGAGTTCTAAAAGCACTTGCTCATCAACTCCCTCGTCTAAAAATGAATCTCTGACTCCCGCAATGACATCCTCTATCACAGTGCTGTAGAGTTTCAACTGAAAAAGTAAATTAATTCGTGTTGAGTTGATATGCTTTGTACTGAAATAATAAATGGAACTCCGAAAATACCATAAATGTTATTTTGAAAATATGTCTGAAGTAAGTGGGCTGAGAAAAAAATATCAAACAACCTTCTCGTAGTTTGCAAAATTCTCTAAAAAAGAAACAAAGTTTGTTGACACTCCCTGGAAATAATCATTCAGGTACCGAAGAAATTCAACCATTGACAAATGCTGAAATAATTCGTGTAAAGAAGAAAATATTCCAATTGAGTCATGACTTCGTTAGTGAGTGACTCTAGGGGAAAATATCAGGGTCCATATTTGCTAGAAATGTTGTCCTCTATGGAAACTGTCTTCTAACAATTTTTCATCAAATGATTCATTACCAAGATAATCTAACAATTAACGCATGCTGAAATAATTTCAGTCAAAAATTGAATATTTATTTTTTGTTCATTTTTTTTGTCTACATAAAATTTGGTCCATGTCAAAGAAACTTCCGTTAAAAAAACTTCGTCAAAAAAACTTGGTTCATAAAACTTGCTCACAACAACTTAGTAACAAATAAAACTTAAAGAAAAATTATCAAACAACCTGAACTTCAAAAAACTTGAAAAAAAACTTTTGAACTTTTAACGTATAACGAAAATTGAGAAAGGAAATTTGGAAAAAAGTCCACACACATGCATACCTACATACATACGTACATACATATAGGCACCTTCTAAAAATCGCATATTCGGACTTTTTGGACCACATTTAGTTATCCTAAAAATATGGAAAAGTAAATTTAAACGATTACGATTGTTTGGTTTCTTTCCCAAGGAATCAAGTAACACTCTGAATTTCTAAACACAAAGACAGATTTTACCTATATTCTTACAAAGTTTTATTGCCGGAAGTTCAATTTAACAAAAGTTCAATTAACCAAAATTTCACTTTCCCAAGTTGAATTTAACCAGGTTTTTTGAACGAAGTTTTTTACACGTGCTCCGCATAAAATTATTGAGACATCTTCATTTAAAATAATCCTTCATCGAGATGCTCCAACTTTTACCGAATACCAAGATCATTAAAATCAAACCAAAAATAAACGACCAATACTAGAAAAAGAAACGTCAAGAGATGTTTTCTTTACTGCACAGAAACAAACCCTTCTGACATTTATCCTCTGAACCCACTCGTTCTCCAACATTGTCCCGAACGAATACCAAAATTCGAACGTTGTGGACTTTCACCCCGACCTTCACTTGACTCCTTTGCAAATCGAGGTCTCGCTCAAACAATAATGAACCAACAATTACATCACTTTGTACAAATTTATAATTTCTTAACAGTTTCTCCATCATCCCAATTGGGCCACTTACACCGGGACTTCTAGTCACGCCAATTACGGCTAAGTTTATTTCCATTTCGGGCCAAGTCTCAGTAAAAACGTGGAGTTCAGTTCAACTTTCCGTTTCCATCGCGACTTGGGCCGGAGTACACATAAACTTAGCCGTTAAAGTCTCAGTGTAAATGGCCCCAACGAGAACAACCCTTGGGACTAAATGTCCGCATTCTAATAAAGGAAAGTTGACGAATGAAGAATTCTCTTCAATCATCACCTGTTCAAAAAATATCAGGTATAACAAACCCAAACTGTACAACAACAAATAAATCCACTAATCATTTAGATTTATTCTCACATGCGAATCATAATCTTAAGGATAAATATAGAAGGACAATTAAATTAAGATAAAGGAATTCAGTGACACGAGATAAATCATCTCAACACACAAAGAAATAATCAACAAAGTCTCTATCGTTAATCCCAGAAGGTAGATTACACTTAATTTTTGTATCTCCAGATTTTTATACACAGATTTTAACCATGATTGGGTATCGGCATCGAGTGTCACAGTTTTTTTCAATATAATATAAATATACGTCGAAAAATCGTAGATTTAACGTTCGGCGGAGGGGGGAAATGACCTGCATGAAATACATTAGTTATTATTTTCATGGATATACTCACCACACTTGTTTGGCTAAGGGCCATTGCCGGATAATTAGTATTGTCAATCACTCGTGAGAAGAACAATACCAATTAATCACGTACAATGGATGTTAGCCCCACGTAAACCGAACTACTGCTGCGTCGCTCCTGGTCTTTTATACTTTCTCAAACAGCTCCCATTCCACTGCTGGCACCGAACACACACGAAATCGGGTCAGAGCAGAGATTATAGGGGAGATGAGCAGGGCCAATGTAAAGTGTTCAACAGCAAAATTCGTGGCGATGGCGCATTGACTACGATGGAGCGTACGGAACTGTTGGTATGGTAGGGCCAGAGTATAAATTTGTCGATAACCGGAAAGGGGTTCTCAATACGGTAGCTCCTCACATTTTGTAATAATTGTCAGGAATGTAAAATCGAACATATTATAATCAATAGTATAATGAATGCAGAATCTAATGATCTAAAAGTCTTTTCCTTTTTCTCGACATATTTACTATTGACACGTAGGTCAAAAAATTCATAGAAAATCCCAGCGCTGTCGCTGGAAAAATCTATAGTTTTCCAGTGATTCTATTGAATAATTGTGCAGATTTTGTTTTTTTTTTACTATAGTAATGTTCGATTATATCTATTTATTCCCCCCCTGAGTGAGAAAGGAATATGTATCGCTCTCGCTCCCACTCATTGTCGTCTCCGTCGCGTTGGCACGTGCCCGTCCTCCGCCAAACTTAACGAGTGCGAGTGAGAAAGAAAATGAAGAAGAAGGAGAGAGAAAACATTCCAACTCGTTTGAAAGGTTGGAACGTTTTCGTTGTTCTCCAGCGATCTTGACAATGGGATTAATTCAATAATAATACATTAATGAATAAGATTTTTCGCAGATTATTGCGAGATTTAGATGAATGGTTTGCCTCCTTCAGTGACCATAAAAAATTGGCTCCAATCGACAATATCTCCCGATGGAATGGAACGATGTGAATAAATCAAATATCAATTTGAATCTTTAAAAAATTAATCGAGTGTGAAAAAAAATCCGGGAATTCCACTCTGACATTTCTCTATTGTCTGTATTTACCGAGAAAAAAAAACGTTGTTCCTACCCACTAAACAACATGTCGACGATTTGCCGGAGAATTGTAGGCATAGCATCCGAAATTTTAGTGCAAAATTGTCGACAAAATTGCGGTAAAATTTTCCGCAACAGAGTTATCATAAAAATATCAAACATCCGGGTTATCAGCGAAGTTATCCCTAATCTTGTCGTCATTCAATGGCAAAATGCATCGTCAATTTTCCTTACACAATTCACCCGCAATTTATCAACAAATTTATCGGAAAGATTCTTGACAATTTGCCGTTAAAAATATCCGCGAAATTGCAGATAGACTTTCCTGGAATATTGTCGTTAATTTTATCGTCAAAATTACCGATAAAATTTTTCGGCAAATTGCCGTCATATTTATCGTCAAAATTGCCGATAAAATTTTCCGGAAATTTGTCGTTATTTGATAGTCATTTTGGTTTTTAGTGATACATTGGAAGAAGATTAAATTTTAATCAGGGGTGGGGCTGGTCTACGCAATATTGTTGTTCACTCGCAACCTCACTCCCGAATTTGACTGTGGGAGCGAATTATTGAGGTTCACAACAAAAACTTCCCAGTTTTCATTCCCAATATGTAATTTTCAAAAAAAAATTAAAAAAGGACGATTTTGTTTTTTTCAAGTTTTTTCGGAAAAACTCAAAAACCACTGGACCAATATAAGCCAAAATCTAATCCGGTCTAAGTTACATGAAGACGCATAGATTAAAAAACAAGAGTCAAATCGGACCATTCATTCATGAGAAATCGTTGACCATAATTTTGACGACATACATACAGTATAAAACACACACACACACATATTTCATCAATCAAATTTGTTTGTTGCCGTGTGGTCTATATCAGTGATGGAAATCAATCACACTCTCTCAGCATCGTCTTAATGGACATTGTGACCTTCCGGAATGGCCTCTGCACCAAGATTAACTGAATTTTAGAATTTTGAATCTTAGTTGATTTTTCGATAGAGAATTTTTTTCAATTTGTTACGTAGTAATCAATATCAATACTTCAATATGAAGTAGGATACCCGTCAAATATTCTAACGTAGTTTGAACTGGTATTAATCCTAAGAGTGATATTAGCCTATATCGACTTCTAGTCTTCTGAAATCGATTCAGGAGGTCATTTTGCGTCTAGAATGGTGCAGAAAATGGGGCGGGTGGGAACATGTTTTCCGCATCTTCCCGGCCTTAATAAGCCTCCAATCGCAATTCTGACGTTGTTTCATGATCACACTTTTTTTAAAATTTTCTTACCAACTATCCGAGACTTACAGAAGACTTCGAGTCTTCTGAAATCGATTCAGGAGGTCATTTTGCGTCTAGAATGGTGCAGAAAATGGGGCGGGTGGGAACATGTTTTCCGCATCTTCCCGGCCTTAATAAGCCTCCAATCGCAATTCTGACGTTGTTTCATGATCACACTTTTTTTAAAATTTTCTTACCAACTATCCGAGACTTACAGAAGACTTCGAGTCTTCTGAAATCGATTCAGGAGGTCATTTTGCGTCTAGAATGGTGCAGAAAATGGGGCGGGTGGGAACATGTTTTCCGCATCTTCCCGGCCTTAATAAGCCTCCAATCGCAATTCTGACGTTGTTTCATGATCACACTTTTTTTAAAATTTTCTTACCAACTATCCGAGACTTACAGAAGACTTCGAGTCTTCTGAAATCGATTCAGGAGGTCATTTTGAGCCAAGGAAGATCCAGAAAATGGGACTGGTAGGGTAGGAACATGTTTTCCGCATTTTCCGGCCTTAATAAGCCTCTAATAGCAATTCTGACATTAATTCATCAACTCCCCAACAAAAATTTTCCCATTATAAAAAAATAACATTCTCGTAGTCATGGATATCATCGATTGATTCAGCAACCAATCGNCGTTTTCAAAGCAGCTGACACTGCCTTACCAAACTCGACTTCAGTAGTACCCCTCAGGTGATTGTGAGATGTGACAGCAGCCATACATGCTCGAAGAAACCTCGGAGCATGTTCTTTCAACATTAACTTGCCTTGTTCCCGACGTTTATTGGTGACATTCATGACAAAGTCATTAGTTGTCTCCAGAGTAGCTCGGAATATCTCAGCTACTGCCTTATTTATCTCCCTTCCACCTAACTGAGATAAAAAAGTTACGAGATGTCGATAATCTTCTTCGGTTGCATTTTCGAAAGCNGATGCAAAAATGAATATGAATATGAAAAACTGAAAAAAATGAAGAAAAATGATAATAATGGTGACTTTCTACATTTGTAAATTCTTCATAAATATTCGATATTGTAGAGACAATTACAAATGTCATAATCACTTTTGTCATGCAAAGAAGAAAGAAATATTGACATATCTTAATATTACATTTGGGATCAAGTATTTGTCTCAACTCTTAGGTTAGAAAACTTCAGTCAAATGTTAACATCACGTTTTATGAACCCTGTCAACTCCATACTTCAAACTTTTAACTAATTAGTTCAACCAATTCCATATAAACTTCAATCCAGTTGTGAAATTGTAACAATTTATCAAAATTTCATTTTTGTTTATTGTTGCATTTATTTCGACAACAAATTTCAGAAAAAAAAACAAAATACATTGTTCGTAGAAAATTGGTGCCCTCAAAAAAACTTTTCTTC